>NC_047130.1:10922950-11228266 GCF_009829125.3 Periophthalmus magnuspinnatus
GAGAAGACAGAGTGTACTCAAGTAATTACTTAAGTAGAAGTACAATGTGGTCCAAGAAATTAATCAAGTTAGAGTAAAGAAGTATTTGGGAAAAGTAATACACAAGTAAGGGTAACTTAAAGAGTAATGGCTGAACATGTTTTATAAATTGAAGTTCATGTAAATAGATGGACAAAAAAATTAAATAATGTACAAAAACTGGTATTTTCAAAGGACAGACACAATAATGAGACAGTGCAGCACTACATCACACTGGTATCTTGATTTACTCATGCTAAGGTAAATGACATGTGCCCACCAGTGGATATGGAAGCATGGGGGCTTACAAGGACGTGTGGACAATAAGATAACAGCTACGGTCTGGTCATTTTGGTTAAGGCCACTTCTTATCTGTAGCCCCTCTCACTAAGGAATGTGTGACCCCCACTCTGAGAGGGTTATAAAACACTCACCTTGTTGGACTTTGCCTAAAGTTTTTTTTAACGTGTAACGCCATGCAGATCAGAAGAAGACCCACTCTACACACACACATACATTGAGAGACACTATAAAAGCTGTCAACATGCACATCTCAGGACTCTCCACTTATCTTTTCAGGAGAGTCTGTTGCTTAATTGTTTACTTTACTTGTGTGGCACTCATTAAAACCCTTCTGACTTTATGTTTCAGTCTCTTGGTCCTCTTTGATGCTTACACCAGAGATGAACATTCTTACAGTGCACTGCAAGAAACACAAATGTTCAAATCATTTCATATTGTCGACGTAAATCTTTTGTTACTTGTAGATTTACTCACCGTGGGAAGAGAAACCAAGACTTCTACTCAAATAAGAGTACTGTTACTTCAACAAAACTATTACTCAAGCAGGAGTAAAAGTATGCTGAGAGAAGAGCACTCTAAAAAGTACATTTTCTTTTAAACATTAGTTAGATTAAATGTAACTGAGTACCCACCTCTGATAATCTGGGTACGTTTCATGCAACAATTTAAAAGCAATACCAATTTAACAACAGTTTATATAAATTGGCCTAATTTTATTTAGATTTTTTCAATCTCTGATGTCAATAACTATCTATGTGAAAACCACTATCCACTACAACATTTGGAATCTATTATATACAGTATATTAAACATCTCTAAACGCCTATTTCAATTGCATTTGCACGCTTCAGTAAACTCGTAGACCCATAGACGAAACATCATTCATTTTCCTTGCATTTTAAGGTAAAATTAACGTCCCTTGTGTCAAATATTAAAATCGGGTTATTCAGATGAGATATCACGCTGCGTTTTGGTAAATATTGCGTCATTGAGTTACGTTTTCCAATATGCACGTGAATATGTAACTGTATTAAAACTCGTAAAAAGCGTGTGAGAGTATGTGTGCGTGTGCGGGAAGACCTGCAGCTGTTACGTACGTCCACGCGCATGCCTAACTGCCTATATACGTTGCGCCATAGGATCCGTGAACGCGCCTTTGTGAAATACAGTATGGGCGTGGCGTGCGTAATGCTCCAGGCTCATAGCTCCACAGCGGTCTCACGTGCGCCGGCCGGGGTCTGTGCGCGAGCCGATTGGTCAAGACGTCAGCACGTGGGGCGGTATTACGTAACCGGAGCGCACGAGATATAACACGAGGAAGGGGCTTGGTTTTGAGGGAGGGGATGTTCATTCATCAATAAACCTATAGGATACAGAGGAGAGGGTGCGCCAAGAGGACTAAACCAGGACTAAACTAAGACTAAAACAGGACTAAACCAGGTTCAGTATGAAAGCCAGTACTGAGTCTAACTATGGGCGAAATCTAGGTCAGAACCAGGACTATTTTAGGGCATTGAACATATAGGACTACAAGGACTTACTCAAGAACCAAGGATGTTGAACTACCAAGAACTACTCAAGACTAAAACCAGATATGGACTGGAACCAGGACTGGACCATGGCCTAATTAAAAACTAGGTCAAAACTAGGACTAATATAGAACTGTTACTTCACAAGTCACATCGCATATTGTAAGGATAACAGGATAACCACTCTGCCACAGTAACACGGGGAAGAACATGTAAACTCCACTCAGAGATCAGGAGTCTAACCCAAAACCTTCCTATCTTACTGGCCTTGTGACCCATATTCAGTGGTAACAGCATGTACTCAATCAGAGTTATATTTACAAACAGTACACAAAATACCTCATTCTTGTGATATTGAAGTATTAGTATATCTTTTCCTGTGGGGCGTATTAGGACAATTGGGTCTATTGTACAGTCATTCATAAGGCATTTCGCAGGATCATAAGACATGCACGTTATGAGCGGGAGATATTTGTAATGCAACTTATACAGTACAGTCGTTTGCAGTTATTCAAGTTCATCAGAAATCAAAAAGTAAATAACATTTTAATTAATATTTCAAAATTATATCATTTAGAATATATTAAAATAGTAAAAGAAAATACGGAATGAAAGATTGGCATTGATTTTGTCTTGTAGATACTTGTCTTACTGCTACTACTACTACTACTACAGAAGCAAATTTTGCTTGTATTTCTCCACTCATTACAACTCTTTTGCATATGCATACTACTACTACTACTACTACTACTGCTGCTGCTACAACTACTATTACTAATTCTAATACTACAACTGCTACTACTGTTGCTGCTGCTAGTACAACCACAACTACAATTAAGCTCAACTTTTTGCCAAGTGACTGCAGAAATACTACTATTACTACTAGTAATATACTTTGTCTATATGATAAAATTACTCAATTAATTACTCACGTTGAAGAATAACTACAGAGAAAAACAGCCTGCTGAATATACTGCAGAAATACTACCACTGCTACTACTACTACTACTACCACTACCACCACCACTACTACTACTACTACTACTACTACTACTACTACTAGTACTACTACTACAGCTACATTTGGTCTTGTATTTCACACTTCAGATCCTTATGCATACTTTTGGGGCAATAAAAGTAGCTCCTAACACAAATGTGTCAGTAAACAAGATAGCAAAGTGCTCCTTAGTACTTTTACTACTTGGCAAAAACTACCACCACTACTAGTACTACTAACGCTACTAATCTCAATACACAAATTATAACAGGTAGGCCAACTACTACTAGTACTACTACCTTCATGATTTAGTACCCTACATGTAGGCCTACTTTTTACTGAATGTTTATATAGCACAAATTGACAAAATGTTTACACAAATTTACAACATAGGCTAAAAGAGAAAATGATATATACTACTACGAATACAACTACGACTACCATTACTACTACTACTGCAGCTACTACTATTATACAATGCCAAGTTGGCTACTACTCTGAGAGATTGTCCATTAGTATTATCATCCTACTGAAGGTACTACTACTACTAGGATACTACTACAACTGGAACTGCTCCTCCTCCTTGCCCTCCTCCTCTTCCTCCTACTACTACTATAATACAACACCAAGTTGGCTACTACTGTGAGAGATTCTCCATTACTAATATCATACTACTGAAGGTACTACTACTAGGTTACTACAACAACTACTCCTACTACTAATCAGGATACTACTAATACTGTAATCTGTGAATTAAAGCTCAATGGTGCTACTATCACTACAAAAACTACTTATACTGTGACTAATATTGATTTATCTAATAGCTTACCTGTACTAACTACTGCCAATACTACAAGACTATACTATACTACTCCTAAAACTACTATAATTTGTACCAATGGACATTATTATATGGAACTGCAAGTCTACTACTACCGCTAGCAAATTTAAGCTTACGTTTCTCAACTCATTACGGCTTTTTAGCATACCTCACTATTCTAACTACTAGATTTTTCCATAGTACACCTTCATCAGTAGACATTTTTTATATGGAGCTACTTTTAGTCTACTACTAGGCTTACTGCTACAACTTTTACTATTACCACTACTACAACTCACATTTCTCAACTCAAACATTTTGGTAAGTTTGTTTTTACATACATCTA
The DNA here is from genome assembly GCF_009829125.3 of Periophthalmus magnuspinnatus. Taxonomy (NCBI): domain Eukaryota; kingdom Metazoa; phylum Chordata; class Actinopteri; order Gobiiformes; family Gobiidae; genus Periophthalmus; species Periophthalmus magnuspinnatus. Next base: position 10,926,964 of record NC_047130.1, read on the forward strand.
TACAAGACATATGAATAAAAATACTATCACCATTCCTACCACTACTGCTAGCCTGCTGCTGCTAGGCTAACCCAAACTCTATAAAAGCTGAGTTCACTGGGTGCGTGTCTTTAAAGGCCAGCCGCTGCAGTAGTAGTACATGACGACCGCAGTAACCGGAGCACCAGGAGGAGGAGACAGAGCGAGAGGCTGGCTGGTGAAACTCTCTGTAATACTGTGAGCTGAAGTATCCGACGTGGCTCTGCTCCTCTGGTCCTGTCTGTCTGCTCTGTATGTGAGAGCGACAGGGGTAAAGTCAAACATGTATCACAGGGGTCAGAGAGTACAGAGATGACTGAGTGCCCTACAACTTAAAGTGAATATGACACCTTAGACTACACATTTCACTAAACCATAGTTAACATCATTATACTATAAAAGACTATAATAATACCTTATCTGTTCTAGCTTAGTAAATTGTGTAATGTTAATCATTTTACTTCTTGGTTTGGCATGGGCAGCAAATGCAGTAATTCCATAGCTAGCAACACACCGACTATATACTCTTTATAAACGCACATAACTTGCTTGCCACCATATTCCAAACAGAAAGTGATCATGGGCGCGCTTCCGGCTCCATCAACCGCTGATCCAATCCACTTTACATTGGAAAACTGTCGCACCTCTCTGTGTAACTGCTGCTGTCAGGCTCATCATTTTGTCTTAAAATATTCGTATTAATCCGTGCTGCGTGATCCTGGTGTTTTTAATGTCGCTTTTGTGTCCGTAAATCAAAATATGAACAGACCAATCAGGCGCCTTCTTTGCCCAAGGTCACTCCCATTAGCATTAGCAACAGGTTTAATTGACAGCGTTGCTAAGTGTTCGCTCCATGTTAACCAGAAGTGCAAGTGGGAAAAGGCGTTACATTCATCTCACTCCAGATTGGCTCTTTGGTTACTCTGATACTCGCAGTTGGAAATCCAAATATGGAACTCGTCTCCAAATTCGCCCGTATAACTGCTAGCCTCGATGAACTTCAATTGACTGAAGCCGTCACACTCGCTTAGTCCACTTCTTTATACAGTCTATGTAGCAACCATGATGTTAGCAAAGGCCAAAACAAAAAAATAAACACAATAATTATAATTTGACAAATACAAATTATTTACGTCACCTTTATTTGGTTAAATTAATGCTTAAACCTTTCATATTTGGAATTGATGTCCGTTGATGACAAAAGTAGAGGGATTCTGCTTTAGAACTCCCACTACTTTTTCAGTTTTCTACTTTTCTTCACAAACTGTCACTTAGCTGATTTGCAACAGGTAAAAGTATATTAATCTGTCAAGTGTACTTTAGTTAGTTAAAAACTTAAAATAGAGACAGAAACATCTTATGTAATCTCCCAAACAAGAGTATAAAGTAGAGTATAATAGTTCTATATTTTTGTGTTTAATTTCATGGTCAATTCACGTTTTGTGTGATACTTTAAAGCACATGTGTCAAACTCAAGGCCCGTGGGCAAAATGTGGCCCTCCACATCATTTTATGTGGCCCTCGACAGGGTAAATTAAAAGGTATGATGGTCTTAAAATCTAAGTTTATCAGGAGATTATACAGTTACACAGCCACATTTTTACACCTAGGCAAATGCATATGCAATAGTTGTAACTTGATTAAGTAATAAATACAGAAACAGTTGACAAGTAAAAAAATTAGTTTAGGTTTATTTTATATTTGGCCCTTTGAGAGCAGCCATTTTGCTAATGTGGCCCTCGGTGAAAATGTGTTTGACACCCCTGCTTTAAAGGAATAGCTTAGTACATTCCTAATGCATTGTTAAAACATGATTTGAATATCTAGACAATGTAAAGAAAACACCGATACATTACTGTCATTCTCACACCCAATTATAGGTTCAATATGCACCTTTTCAAATGAAGGACCTGCCACTTGATTCGTCCCCAGGGAAATGCTCTTGCCTTCCAAAGTATGGAAACAAGCTGGTCAAGTGAGTTCACAGGTCAGATCTGTGGAGAGACAAGCAGCAATTAAAACACCTGCAAGTGATAAAATACATGATACATTTATGACATACAGAACATTCCTGGCAAAACAATAACATCTCCACGGGAACAGGCAGGCTGTGGACCGTTCACCAGAAAAGTTACATTGTACTGGACCTATCATTAAAGTACTATTACTATATATTACACTCTGCATAATATAGGCTATTCATTCGTACATCATTGATACTACTAAAAATAGTAATACAACTAGGCAACTATTTGTATTATCTTCTACAGTTTCTTCATTCAGCATCCAAAAAACGGAGTAGCCTATGTAATAGCTTTTGAAGTGAAAATGAAAGGTTGCTACTCTTCCTTATGTCATACTAATTTATCTATTTGGGTAGACCTTCTTAATAGTTAGGTCCTACTACTATTGCTACTACTAGGCTAATACTGCTTGGCTAACACTACAAACTACTATTAGACACTAATATACTTCAGACAGAGCTCTCTGGGGACAATTAGTGCTAATAAAGGACACGGGGCCTCACTGTGAGAAGCACAGAGTTATATTATGAATTTCCAAAATAGTCATAGTCTAACTCATATGGAGGGAACACTATTGTACTCACCTCTCTGTATGTATTTAACTCTGAGACAACCAGTGAGTCATACAAAGTGACAGATGTAGGACTAACTACTTATTGTATTATAGTACAATGTAAATAACTGTAACTAGGTCACATGCTAACCTGTTTCTGTCTAAAAAAAAAGAAAAAAAAGAAGAACATTTTTGACTTTTTTATTATTGCATAATTATATATATATATATATATATATATATATATATATATATATATATATATATATATATATATATATATATATATATATATATATATATATATATATATATATATATATATATATATATATATAAATACAGGAGGTTTACCATATTGTCTTTCATTGAACCAGAGATGGGTAGATTAAATAATGCACAAAATATGGTATTTACACACATTTTTGCAAGAAATACAAATGTTCACATCATTTAAAAGCAGATTAGAGTACTGTTCCTTCAATAAAAACATTACTCAAGTATGTAGGAGTATGCTGCTAGAAAAGTACAATTTCAAAACAAAAATTTCTTCAAAAAGTTACCCAAGTAAAAATAACCTTTGCATTACACCTACATAATTTTCAAATCAATTTATTTCCTTTTTTTTTTTTTTTTTTTTTTTTTTGTAGGTTAAAATCGGCGTTTTAAACCTTATCATTTCGCTTATTACGCTGCCTAGACAGTCTCTTCACCTTAAAAACCTCCCACCATATCCCTAAAAATATGCTATTTAAATATAAAATACCGCTTCGCTGCTCACTGTACCCACTACATTCCACCATAATGACCTACAAACTGCCTCATCTTGTGTTCTCTGATTCACAAAAGCGTCAGATGGACCTTGGTGCACATTTCTGCGGTGTTTGGGTGTCTTTACGAGGCGTGCTAGCTCGGCTCTCTGGTTGTGGGGCGGGGGTTTGCGACAGACAGGTCCCTGCAGTTAGACACCCGGCTTTTCCTCACCATCCACGTGTGTCGTCCCGAATTTTACCGCCACCATTTTCCAGGAATCCCACCCTCTGCGTCGTATCACTCCGCCGGGAGGAAGTAGACCCGAATTTTAAAGCGAAAATTCACGGCAAAAATCTGCAGACTCAATTTCCCGCTTGGATTAGTTCATCATTTCGCGCCACGACGGTAATAACAGCTGGAAAGTGAGGTGTCATTAGGATTCATGTGCAGGTTGTGAAGTTTTGGCGCGATTTTACCTTGGCGGAAGCATATTTTCCCGGTGGTGATATATAAAGAAATGAACGGGGGCGGCCACACCTCTAGTCTGTCTGATAGTAGCAGCGGAGGGGGGAGACCACGCCGACGCAGTTAAGCCACTCCAAACCATGCTGCCACGCTTCAACTTCTACTTAACACGCAAGAAATCTCATCTGAAGACTGTTTTCTAACCCTGTGCTGCGTCTGTGGACCTAAACCTGATATTTGGACCTGTTTTCAACCGTTATTTACGACGTTTTGTTCTTTCCATCTGTTTTACGGTAAGTGCGTAGTAATGCATTTTCCCATTCATCCTACAGCTTGCCATTTTTACGCACGCCCGCTGCTAGTTTGTGCCTCTTCCTTTTTGGAAAACGCCACGATCCGAGGTTTTGTATGTCTGAAATATTGTTAAACCCATTGTGTATGCGTATTTCACGTGGGTTACGCACAGCCCACGCCGTTTAAATGACCCGCACAGCCACGCCGCAACCTTTGAATTATTGCAAGGACTTTGGAGTCGATTGCACCATGCGCTTCCTGCATTCAATGGGATTTACAGATACGTTAATTGATTGCTGTTGCTGCCAAAATGTGCTATAATGCAATTTTACCCCTTTTAATCATTTGGTTTGGAATTTTCATTTGAAGTTAAGTCGCCTTGTCATGTCAAATTGTGCGTAAAATTGCGCGTAATTGAGTTATTTCGATGTTTTGCGACGCAGAAGAATGATTTTTGCAGTTTTTTTCCAGAGCTATAGGCAGATAAAGGAGTGACTTGAGTCCAGCCTGCCACACCACACTGCTGCTTTGTTCTCGCATGCCATAGGACTCTATATGCGTCCCAGTGCATTCCCGTCTCTCAACCGGCATTGCGTCCAATTGTACCCCGATATAACCTTGAAACAAAACTTGCCTTTGTTTTAGCATGTGAAAGTGTGTGTATAGTGTATACTTTGTTCTTTCTAAGTGCCATTGAGTCTCTTTGTGTAAACTTGTGAAAGTGGAATCCTGCGGTGACTGCTGTGGACCATGTGTTGGAACAGCGGTCGGGTTTTTTAAAGACAGGAAAAAGGCGAAGAAAGTTGTCCTAATGTGGCCCTCCTGTGGCGAAGAGTCGTATTTCTCTTTTACAAAAGGCACTAGTTTTCTGACTAAATATTGGACATTTGTGGTTTTGCAGAAGTGATTATATAAGCAATGTAATGCCCAGGCTCTATACTAGTGCACTGGTAGACTTATGCAATGGTTTTCTGTGGACGTTTACCTGGTATTGAGCAACTGTTGTTTTATTGATTGCAACTGATTTAATTACTTTCAGATGTTGGATTTTAGACATTTTAAAATTAATGCAATTGAAAGTGCCTATTTTAATTTAACAATAACTTGGATTTTTACAATTGTATTATATTGAACCTTTAACATTTTTATTTGCATAACGTTGCTATGTAATTACAATTGCATCTACATTTGATGCATGTTCAATAATCCTGTAATTTGTGTATTGTACTGCAGTTTTTTTTTTTTGGCATGTTGCACAATTTATTCAATAACATATTTGATTGTGCTCCTTACAAGGCAGAAAATGCTATTGGTATGCATTATTTAAAAAGTATTTGCCATTTTGCTATGCACTCAAGTCCTGCAGCGCTTTCCCATCAGCACTTTTCCATACACCACACCAGTTCAAAGCGCAGATTTATTGCCGCATAGTGTATTCTGCTGTCTCTCTGAATTCTTGGGATTTATTTAAAGTTCGGGGAGCACCGTTTCACGTTTCCCAGAAGCCGGTGTCGAATTTCTGGACCCAGCTGTTCCGATGTCGTCATGGCAATTTTTGAAAAAGGGGGGGCCAGCAATCTTTTCTTTTTTTTTCTTTCTTCGTTTTTTTTCTTTTCTTTTTCCTTCTACCTCCGTTTTCTTCGGGGTGATATAAGGACTTTTCTGGTCCCTCAAATGGGCGGGACTTCGCAGAAATGACGCGTCGCTGTGGGCGGGGCTTGGTGATGTAAACAAGACTAAAAGCGGGACAGTGGACCATGCTGATTCAGTCTTGAGGTAACTTTCACTACAACGCGTACCGCTGCTGCTACTGACTGGATATTTTTGCACTTGACAACAAAGAGCCTCAAAGGATCACTACTCCCTGCCTCACCTCTTGGGCGGATTTACATTTCAAACACTACCTCACACTTGGATGCGAGTTTCTCTGGCTTTTGTTACCTCCTGTAAAAGGTAATTGTGAGGTTTTTAGGTCTATGGATGTGTGCTTAATTTATAGCAGGTTATACATTTATTGAATTTTTTTTTTACATTTTAATCATGTCATATTTTAAAAACATGACTTGCATAGTATAATCCCAAATCCCCCCAAAATGTAGCTTTGTTTTCAATTATTGATTGAATGGTTCTTTACGTTTTTGTATTTAAAAATGTAGGATATTTCTTGTGGCCTGAAGACTTGAAGCCAATGTGTTATATCTGACCTACATTATAAACTGTTAAAATAATGGTTAATAGTGCTGGCTTTAGAGCAGCTCTGTACTTGAGCAGCGTGGGGCCACCCTCTGCTCTAGTGTCTCTACCAAGTTGTTTTCACATGAGCTTTTTTTGAATGAAGTTCGAGTTGTGGTGTGCTACATTGCTGTATTCCTTCCACGTGGATTAAAAGTGCCAAAAAATAAATGGACATCAATTCATTTTCTGACCATGTCATTGAAACCCATGTTGCCATGGATACTAGCTTGATATATTACTTATGTGCTTGATGTTGCTGTTGGTTTGCCAATATTTCATCTAAGCAATTTTTTTTTTCATTGATTTGCTCAGGTTTGATAAAAATCAAACTTTATTTTCCATTTCTCAGACAGCTTTTTACCGTGTTGACAAATCATTTTTTTTCAGCAATTGCACCCAATTTCCCTCATGGCTAGAACAATCTCCTGTGTGCATTGAACTGTAGACATTAATCCCACTCCCCCTCTTCTCTCCCCAGACCATCGCCATCATGTTGCAGAGCTTTGGTCAGTCTCATGACTGGCTTTACTCCGAGCCGCTGTTCGATGATGACTTTTACCAGAACTTAGTGAAAAACCTGGAATCTCTCCCCACTCCCCCACAGTCACCTCCCATGAAGCCCTCTGAAACCTCTGACACAAAGCCACTGTCCAAGGAGGACCAGCTCAGCTATGTGTCCAACATCCTCCTGGAAGACTGTGACATGCAAGCACTTAACTGGAACTGCGATTTGTTTGAAGAAAAGGAGACCAGTCCAACTAGTGCCCAGTCCGAGGATGGTCCCGAGTACTTTCTGTGGAAGGAGTGGGGTAAAGGGTTTGATGAGAAGCTGGTATCGTCCATGCTCAGTTCTAGCCCTCTGCTCTCAGACATTGACACAAGTATATTCGAGGAGATCGCCGGGTCTACGCTGGACTGCCAGGCCCTGATGGAGAACACACCAGAAGGCAGTGAAGTAACGTCGGACTACGGGTCCGCGGGAGGAGAGCTGTCAAACTACTCATCCTCAGACTCTGGTAGGTCTATGGCTATATACACTTCTGTAATGCATTGCATGGATGTGTTTGGCAACAGTTCAAGAGTAAAAGTTGCATCTAAGATTCATGATTTTAGTTAGTGGTTTGTCAACATTCCACAGACTTGAATGTTGACTCCAATCAAACGTGTAGCAATCTTTGTAACTTGGAGGCAAATTACCACTTGTAGAGTAAAAATAAGCACATTTACTATGTGCTTTAGACTGATACAATAGCTAAATAATAACTTAAGACCCTCTCCTATTAGGAAGACACAATGACAGATTTGGCATTTCAAGTTTTTGTTGGTGTAATTTAGGAGAATTGCTTGCCCTTCAAATCAAAGATGTCATCTGTGGTATGTTATCGATCGATGATACTGATGCCCTCAGACCATTCTTATACATACAGTGCCACTGTTTGTCAAAGCCTCTGGAGGGCCATGACTCAGACTGAAGTTGTCCTATTAAAAGCATGAGACCACCGTAATGGTTTGGTAGTCACACGCTCTTATGGGAAACCCAATCCTGCGCCGTGCTTGGCTTAATGTGACTCATCAGGATCAAATGAGTGAGTCAGACTTTAAGTTCGATTACAGACCGAGCCTGGCTTCACCTGCTGCCGTCAGTCAAAGCCTACTCTTGCTTCAAAGTCCCACCCACACATTATTTCAAGCCCAGATAAGGCAGTGTAAAAACTAAAAATTAACAGGACATTATCAGCAAAATATAGGAGTGTTGAGAAAGAAGAGATTAGGGCACACGAAATATAAAGTCTTTCACAAGCCCTTAAATGTTTTAGAACTTAAATTAAACTCAAGTTTGGGTTATCATGAAATCAGTGTGCTCAAATTTAAAAGGTCAAATGATTACTTTCAAGCCAAGTAAACTTCCACTCTTTTGTTAAGTTGTAAGTAGTGATGTGTATTAAACTATGTATGGGTTAAAAAAGACTTTGCAATGGAATTAACCAAACAATTTTCTTCAACAGAGGAGGAGATCGATGTTGTGACTGTAGTCCGCTGCCCCTCTAGCGCCTCGCCTTTGCCCTCATTGGCTGACATCCGGCAGAGAGAACAGGATGAGGCAGAGCAACAGCGATTAGCCCTGCAGCGCCACAACGCGGAGATCCAGCAGCAGCACAACTACGCGGCGCCCTGCCCCGCCTCCCCTCCGCCTTCACACAGCCACAAACGCTCTCGTGACGGCTCCATGCGCCACCACCACAGGAACTCCTCTGCAATGTCCACCTCGTCACGCTTCAGCTCCAGAAACTCCACGGAAACTGAGGATGAGGAGGAGCGGCGGCGAACGCACAACGTAATGGAACGACAGCGACGCAACGAGCTAAAGAACTGCTTCATGTATCTCCGCGACAACGTGCCAGAGCTAACGCGCAACGAGAAGGCGTCCAAAGTGGTGATTCTGAAAAAGGCTCGGGACTGCATTTTCAGCCTGGAGGATGAGGCACACAGGCTGCAGAGGAAAAAGGACCAACTGCGAGCGCGCCAAGAGGAGCTAAAGGCTAGGTTAGCACTGCTACGAAGCTAATGGCGATAAAATGACTATGTACAAAGACTATGGAGATGGACTTGTAATGACAGCCCAATCACAGGAAATAGTTTGTTACAACTTTATAAACCAGTGAAGCATGGAAAAAGAGCAAAACCTATTGTTATATACTGTAAATGTTGACATCTTAACTGTTAAACTTGCAAACGGTTAAGGTTAGTGTTTGAATAAAGCTGCAAGTCAGTTTTATAAATTTGCCAATTTTTATAGACTAATGCTAATTTTGTAATGAAATGAGAAATTTAACTTCTAACCTTCATCACATTTGGTTTCCCAGTTGAAATGTAAACAGTTTGTAAAACTGAATTTCAGAAACTCATTAAATTTGTATACTTAAATGTCTAAAGTATAGAGCAAGATGTAGTTTAAGCTAGTATCAAATGCTAGTTTGTCAAATTGGTAACTAGAGGTTATAAATTGTATTTTTTTCTTGTATGGTGACTTTAAACTTTGGCATTTTATCTTAAAGCTATATTAGAAATGTAACAGTACAATTGAATGTGATGAAAATGGGTTGAATTTCTAAAAGCCCCTTTAGATAAAAAGTAGAACTATTGGTCAGTTTTAAAAACTTCAATGTTAATTTGATTGTACAAAATGTCACATGAAGTTAACCATTTTTGCTGTAACTACATTTTGTCTATACAGTGAACATTACCTCAGACTACTTTGTGCCATGGTTTGCAAACTTGTAAGTCTTTATTTTGGTGTTTGGGCTGAAGTTTTGAGAGACGGCGTAAAATAGATGTACGCACAAATAACGGACATTTCAAGAACTAAATATTTTTGAAAACTATGGTGACACACATTGCCTCAAATCATTCTCATGCCTTGACTGCTGACTGTTGGATTTATGTTAAACCCATTTTCACTTGGATTGAAATGCAGGGAATGCACAATGTTTTTTGTATAGAAGTCTTATGGTGCAACACTTGGGATTTGAGTATAAATATAAAATAGATGTTTGTATAAGTTGAATTATTTGCTTTTTATTGAGTCAAAAGTAAGTTTAAATAAATGTTATTGGTAGGTTACACCTACTTAATTTCCCACTGAAGTTTTGACTTTGGCCTGTTTAATGTTCAACTTAATTCCTTATGTGTTTCATATGATATGGCCATTATAGGATTTAAAAGGTTAATTGTGCTTTTGCATTGAATCAAGCCAAACACAATTGTTTTACAATTGTGCTGATTCTTTAACGGAGTTGAACAGGTTTAAACTTTACATAAGTTGAGCTTAATATCTTACAAGAACAAGGCTTGGCTACATTTGAAACTAGACATTAGGTAGCCTTTTCTTCCAGCAATAATCAATTATGCTAATCTGAAGTTGACGTGGAAGGACATATTTAAAGTCATGGGTACAATCCCAAATGTTGCACTTGAAGTTGAAGTGTAGATGTCAGACTATGGAGTTGGCGTAAACTTGAATGATAGTGTATTTAGAGCCATACTAAACCATCCCTCCAAACCTGGGTCCACTGTCCAGGTTTTAGACATGTTCTTCAGGTTTGCACCACTCTTTAGTCCATATCAGGTAATGCTAACCAATGCTAACCACTGTAGCGACCGGTAACAAACTGTTCTTGCTCCAGTTCGATCGACTTGAGTTTTCTAGCCATAAAAACTTAACTTTTTCAGGTTTAGAGTCGAGAGAACTGAAGCTATCTCGTTCATATCCAATGCCTTCCCAAGCGTTGTGCTAGCCTGTACTAAACTCCGTAAAAAAACAAATTCCACTGATCTCAAATTTGACATTATGGACAAAGATTTAGATTGAAAGAATGAATAAAGATGAAGCGGAAGTGCAGAGTTTTATTGTTTTTAACAGTCAATTTATGTTGTAAATGTCCAGTCCCCCGTATAGATTTTCCCTTTGCTTTGTACAAAAGTGTGTAGCTGTCATGAATAGTGTGTGTTATCGCTCAAAAGGGGTAAAACCTGTATTTGAACCTTTCTGTGACATTTGCGTCGACAATTAGTTTAAGGAAATTCCCTAAAAGTCAAGTGTCATACCTATGTAGATAAATTGTCTAGGTTTTAATGCTAGCCTACTACTATTTTTTGGGCTAACTTGACAAAAAATTGTCTAAAATTCTAAACATTGGTAGGAAAAGTTAGACTTAAAATTTAAGATATGAAACATTTAATGTTTAATGCATGTTCAAAGTTTATTATCCTGTCCTTGCCACGCCACTAAATCATAAAATCCCTGAAAATCTCAAGTATTTTCTAGCCTGCTTTTGCTATTTATAGGCCAATTGTTCAGAACAAATTACTACCTTCAGAATGCACAACTCAAAATCTTTTATAAAAATTGTGAAAAAGGTGAAATATAAAAAACAGTTGATCACATTCCTGTTTTATGACAATTCAGTAACTAATTTCCTGTCGCAACAAAATCGGTCAAAAACTACTTTAGGCTGGATCTGAAGTTTTGAATTAAGAATTTAACAGAATTTTGAGGGTGGATTGTGTAAAGGTTCAAAGTAAATGTTGCTGTTTTTTTGATGAAATGCACAAAATGATGATTTTTCATGTTCGGCGTCTTAAATTGTAAATCGTGACTGTTATTGTGGACTATAAATTCTTGGTGACTGTGGATTATATTGACGAATATTATCAAAATTGCATACTACGGTAAAAAAAAAAATGGGACAAATTACATCAAAATTTCTGATGTTTGATTTTTTTTTTCTGTTAAAATCAGTGTAATCCACAGTAAACCACTAATATCTGTATCAAGCTAATCGCTAAACCTGTTCTGCCTTGAAACTGTTTCATTTCTTATTCTTTGCTTCAAAACCTCAAATTAAATAATCGTATATATTTTATAAAAGCAGAATTTTGACACATTTCTATTGTAAAGTTTATTCTTATTCAAAATTCTAAGTTGTTTTGGCATGTTAAACCTACCTCCATCGGCTGCAGTCTGGCCCAGTTTTTGTTATTTTTTGTTTAAGATTATTTTTATGTAAATATATATTTTGGTTATTGTATCATAAATTATTTTAGTCAATTTTGAGTTTTCCTCTCAATTTTCTTCATTGTATGTTTTGAGTTTGTAATTTTTGCTGAGACACTTTGAGAATATAATAAAATTGAATGCAAGCTGTAAAATAATTGTTGTCTTTATTGATAATGCAAAACATATAAAAGTATTGTTATTTTAAAATATTACATTAGTCATAATATCAGTTAGTAGTACTGGTAAAAGTAGCAGTGTAGTAGTAGAAATAGTTAAAAAAAAAAGTAAAAGTAATACATCTAGTGCATATGACGTTATCAGAGACTACTTGACCAGCTCATTCATAACTACTACGCCTACTACTACTACTACCACACTACTACTGCTGCTACCTGTATCCCACATAACTCTTCCAAATACACACTGAACTTTATTATGAAATATTTGATAGTGAATTTACTTGCAACAGATCATCATTACTCATATTAATAATACTGAAATTAATACTATTACTAATACTACAACTTCTGAAATGTGTGAAACAAAAGGGGGTTTCTTCACAGATGTAGAGTAGTTGTAACGTCTAGTAAAGTAGTAAGAGCAGCATTAGTAGTAGTAATAGCTGTAGTAGTCATAGTAGTAGTAGTAGTAGTAGTATTTGAAAGCCGTGGGAGTGGCACACCCGGTCGAGATAAGTTTCACCTGAATGAGACACGTGTCTGTGCTCCACCTGCATCCATACTCATGAACTTTGACCCCTCACTCTCCTACAACTGCAACACATGCTACAACTACTAACAACTACCACTATTACTATTACCGTACATAAAGTACAAAGCCTATCAATAAAGTGCTTCACATGAAGGAATCATAAACCTGTTCTCATACACATATAAGCTCTATTTACACAGACACCAGAGTCAAGGTAGGATGAGTGTCTTGCCCAAGGACACAACAGAAGGATGCACAAGTGAGCAGCAATTATTGAACTGCTGAACTTGGTGTCAGTGTAGAATTTTTTTCCTTAGTAGTAGTAGTAGTAGAAGTAGTAGTAGTAGTAGTAGAAAATAGTAGAGGTAGGGGCGGTGTATTAGTAGTAGTACTATTAGTATTAGCAGTATGTGGTGCATTAGTAGTAGCAGTAGTTGTAGAGGTGGTGTATTAGTAGTAGTAGTAGTAGTAGTAGTAGTAGTAGTAGTAGTAGTAGTAGTAGTAGTAGTAGTAGTAGTGGTAGTAGTAGTAGTAGTAGTAGTAGAAGAAGTACTAGTAGTAAAGGTGGTGTATTAGTAGAGGTGGTATAGTGGTGTAGTAGTAGTAGTAGTAATAGTAGTAGTAATGGTAGAGGTAGGGGTGGTGTATTGGTAGAGGTCGTGCAGTAGTAGTAGTAGGTGGTGTAGTAGTAGCAGTAGTAGTAGTACTAGTAGTGGTAGAGGTGGTAGAATGAACACACAAGAAACAAGTCAGCACTGTGTTTCAATGCTCGCTTTACAGAGGTAGGGCATCTGGTGTATAACTGCTAAAGATCAATGTCAAAGCTGTGCTCTTGCATCAGATGCCCTCCCACACTAAACCTTTTCCATTGAGCCCCAGCATTGAGGCAGTCTGCTCTTGATTTGCCATCTTTTGTGTGGAGTTTGCATGTTCTGCCTGTGTCTGGGTTTCCAACGTTGCTATATAAAACCTGCAACTGTTTACTGCTGTTGTGAGGCCAGTGAAATCCTGATACAGATTTAGTTTGATCTTGTTCTAGTTTTGGCTGTGTCTTAGTTTGGTACAGATTTAGTTTCAAGTTTAGTCCATATTTAATCCTGAATCTGTTTTTGTATTATATTCTAAAGTTAATCTAAACTTAATCTTCATTACCTCACAGGACCCTTCTGACAGCTACTTAAAGCCCTGGAATCGCCGATCTCTACTGAACTGAAGGTAAAACAAATCTGTTCACTTGAAAACTACCAGTTCATGACATCACAAGGAGTGTATGTTTGTATGTTTTTGAGGAGGTAACAAACATTCTAACATTCATTTTCTAAAACACCTGATTAAACATGAGCAGGAAAGTCAGAATTAGTTAAGCGACTATTTTCAATCTGTAGTCTGGAGGTGGTGTATTTGTAGTAGTGGTAGTAGTAGAACAGGTGGTGTATTAGTGGTGGTAGTAGTACTAGTTGTAGTAGTAGCACTAGAGATGGCATATTAGTAGTAGAAGTAGTACCAGTGATAGCAGTAGAGATGGTGTTGTAGTAGTAGTAGTAGTAGTAGTAGTAGTAGTAGTAGTAGTAGTAGTAGTAGTAGTAGTAGTAGTAGTAGCAGCAGTAGAAATTGTGTATTAGTATTAGTAGTAGTAGTAGTAGTAGTAGTAGTAGTAGTAGTAGTAGTAGAGATGGTGTATTAGTGGTAGTATTAGTAGTAGTAGTTGTAGTAGTAATAGTAGCAGTAGAGATGGTGTATTATTATTATTATTAGTAGTAGTAGTTGTAGTAGTAGTAATAGTAGCAGTAGGTGGTGTATTAATCATTAATCATCATCAATCTATAGTCTGGAGATCGTGTATTATTAGTAGTGGTAGTAGTAGCAGGTGGTGATGTAGTAGTCCAGGTGACGTATTACTAGTAGTCAGACTGTAGTGTTCTGTACTTGATACACCTCCACCGCATGCCAGGAAAAAAACAAAAAAGTTTGTAGTACTCAGACTCCATCTACTCGCTCTTTTCTTGCACCATACTTTTACTCCTACTTGAGAAATGTTTTTATTTTAAGTAAGTTATTTAATGTTTTGTCCTTCAAATTACATTAACTTCAATTTATAAGCTTAATCAGATGTTTTTTACTTGATGTTTCTTTTACTTGAGTAGTAGTTTTCCCAAATACATTTTCACCTTTACTTGTAATGTCTTGGACCACTACTTTGTACTTCTACTCTGGGAAAAAAGAATTGCCACCCTCTGGTCTAATCCATATTGTAATCCTAGTATCCATGTGTGTGTATTTTTTCCTTTATCCAGGTATTGCGCTGCTTTCAAAGGTCCTGGTTTATCTGAAACTATCTGCAGTATTTAGGTCAAGGCCAGTCCTGACCCGGTGCTAAACATGCTGACTCAGGGAGGGGATGGGCTCCACTCCGCCCTGACAAATATTATCTGACAAAAACCTGAATTTAAAGGCACACTGTGTAACTTTTCTGGTAGAGGATCTGACACCTTAACGCCATACTGTGTGGAACTTTTCAGAAATAACATCTCCAAGGAGTCATAAACCTTACAGACCAGAGAAGTGACATATAGTACATCTTTAAAGTGTATTACTTGGTTTAGTGGGATAGTACCTGTGGTAAATATGTATCAGAGTTAGCTGTTGTACTTTTTCTGATCTATAAATATAAATATAAGTATAAATGCATAAATATCTTATAATGTTGTTTCCTCATCACCAGAATACCCACAGTTGTATTTTTGTGTAATTCTACTCTGTTCCACCTTGTGATGTCATGTGTTAATACAGGAAGTGCTCCACTGTGTTTTTAAACTCCATTCACCTTCACTACAATCATTTGAATAATTTAATACCTGTAATTTCCCATTTCTTCTGAGCAAAAGGTAAAAGGTAGCCGTTAACTTGAAAACTCCCTCTCCATGACATCACAAGGTGGGACAGAGCAGTTTGAGGATTACTCCAAAAGTGTGTGAATGGAACAAAACACAACTCCAGGTGTTTTTGAGGATTTAACAACATTATAACATGACTAAAAGCTCACGACACTCAATTTCACTTAATATAGGACCTTTAAGTGGCAGTTTGTGGAAAAAAGTTGAGAAGAAAAGTTTAAAAATACAGGAAGTAGCACTGAGTTGTAAAACAGAATCCCTCTACCTTTGTCATCTACACTGAAAACTCCATCCAAAAAGCAGGGACAGGCCAAGGAAACCATTCTTCTGACAATTTCAACCTTCATATAACAAAATAAAGGGGCTGTCATTTATTTTTATTAGTCATATCATAACTATTGCGTGGTTTGCTGTTTATAGAAATTGAGGTCATACTCTCAGATGGGGGCAAGATCCAGTTTTTCCTGTTGATTACATTGTACTTTGCAATGAAATATCTAAAGGCAAATACACAAATGTTGAACCTGATCATTTCTTTTTAGTGATTAGACCCAAGAATTGAAGTTTTAACAATATTCATTTTACCTGCCCATCATCTATATTAAATGTTAGTGGCCTATAGAATTGCGGACATTATGGTTGCTAGGTAACGGTCATGACATTACCTCTACCTACTCAGCTGAATAAACTGTTCCTAAACCTAATCCTAACTTTAACCTGAGAGTGAAATCATACAGGCTACAAGTCAAAAATAAACATAAAAAGATGTGTTTCACCCCCACAACAAAACAAAATGCATTTAACAAAAATATTTAATGACTTCCATAGTTTTCTTTTTTTTTTTTTTAACTAGGCAATAGTTTTAGTCAAATATAATGATGCTAACTATGTTGTAGCAAAATTAGCAGCCTGTCATATGCACTTTAAGTTTCTAAATTCTGTGCTCAACACTGTGTTGTCACCACTCACTCGCATAGTTAACATGTCACTTCAATCTGGAACATTCCCAAGAGCTTTGAAAACTGTGGTTAACGAGCTTCTCCTAAAGAAGAGCAGTCTTGATGCCACAGTATTGAACAATTACCACATATGGACAAAAGGATTCACTCTGCCACTGCATTAAACAGATCAGTGTGTGGATGCAAAACAACGTTCTCCATCTAAACTCAGACAAGACTGAAGTCATCATCTTTAGCCCACAGAAACATAGAGAAAGTGTTAGCGGTCACCTCCAGTCTCTCTGTCTAAAACCTTCAAAACAGGCTAGAAATCTAGGGGTTATACTGGACTCAGATTTGAACTTTAACAGCCACATCAAATCAATAACATCTGCAGCTTTTTACCATCTAAAAAACATTGCAAAAATCCAAGGTATATTGTCAAAACCAGACTTAGAGAGACTTATCCATGCATTTGTCTGCAGTAGATTAGATTACTGTAACGGCCTGCTCACTGGCCTCTCCAAACGAGCCTTAACACAGCTGCAGTACATCCAGAACGCTGCTGCTCGGGTCCTGACTAGAACTAGGAAGTACGAGCCCATAAGTCCTGTGCTCAGGTCTCTGCACTGGCTCCTGTGGCTCAGAGAATAAACTTTAAAGCAGCTCTGCTTGTGTATAAGTCTCTCCATGGCCTAGTACCAAAGTACATCTCTGACATGTTAGTGCCATATGAACCATCTCACACTCTGAGGACTTCAGGGACCGGCCTCCTACTGGTGCCCAGAGTCAGGACTAAACATGGAGAATCAGCTTTTCAGTTTTATGCAGCTAAAACCTGGAACAGTCTTCCTGAATATGTGAGACAGGCCTCTACTTTGACAATGTTTAAATCCAGGCTCAAGACACTTCTGTTTAGCTGTGCATACGACTGAAAGGTTTTTATTCTGCACTTTTCTCCTTTAATGTTAATTTTATGATGATTTTTTGTGATTATTTATGTTTTGATTTGTGTGATTTTGATGTCTTTCCTATTCTGTAAAGCCTTGTGTACGAATTGTGCTATACAAATTAACTTTCCTTGTATTCCCTTGCCTAAGTTTGTTTTGGCTCTTATCATCTTTTATAAATGTTTCACCTTCTAATCGCTCACACCACTGATACTAATAGAGCAAAGGGTCAATAAAACACATTTCAAAACAAACAGTGGAACTTATATGGCTTTAGTACTTTTAGTACTGGACATCTGCTGGTTCAAAGCCATAGTTCTCAACATGTGGGTGTAGGCCATAGTCTGTATAAAGAAGTGGACTGAGTGTGACATTACCCATAGTGTTTGGCTCCAGTCAAATGAAGCTCATCAAGGCTAGACCAGTTACAAGGATTTGGAGACGAGTTCCATATTTGAAATTCTGACCATGAGTATCATAACAACCAAAGAGCCAATCTGGAGCGAAGCTGTTGAAGGTAACGCTTCTTCCCACTTAGTAACGCTGTCAATCAATAGCAAAATAAAAACACCAGATTATGTAGAGCGGGTTAATATGAATCTTTTAAGACCAGAACGATGAGCTTGACAGCAGCAGTTACAGAGAGAGCCATGACAGTTTTCTAATGTAAAGTGAATTGTAGCCAGAGTTGATGGAGCCGAAAGTGCGCCCATGATCACTTCCTACTTGGCTTAGCTATGTCCATTTATATATACAGTCTATATGGTCTATATCCCTGTAGTTTAACATTGAGCTGGACGGGTCAGAATTCTCAGGTGGAATTTGTTGTGTAATTGTCAGATTCCAGATGTCTTGACCGGTTTATGGTTAATACCTCTATAATTCTTGGGCCTATCCACATGAAACCAAAACCGGCACAAACTTCAATGCCTTTTCTGTCAATATAAATAAATAAAAGTGAAATTTGTGGATAATAATATGGGAGTTTTGGAAAGAAATATCCAAACGTATGATCCATAAATGTTGAACCTTATCATTATGTGTCAGGGATTGGCTCCACAAACTATTGATTTCACTTTTGTTTATTTATGCTGACAGAGAAGACATGGAACTTTGTACCAGTTTTTTTTTTTCATGTGGATAGGCCCAAAAATTACACAGATATTAACCATAAACCAGGTCAACACATCTGCACTCTGACAGGTATACAGCAATTTATTGCTCAAAAATACCTTGAACAGCATGTGCTCTTACATTGAGTGGGGTCACCTCTCCACAGATCTGACCTGTAACTTGACCTGCTGGCGTCACCTGCTTGTCTCAGTCTAGAAAGATAATTTTATTGCTATAGTGTGGAACATTCCTGTCAAAGTAATAAGATCTCTATGGAAATAAGCAGGTGGTGGACTATACCAGCCAAAAGTTAGACCACCGTAAAAGCAAAAGAAGTACAAAGAATACGTCAGCAGTAGTAGTAGTTGTAGCAGTAGCAGAAGTAATACATTCCCACATGATGTGTACTTGTGTCCTTTATATTTTGTAGTGTGACTCAAAGTGGGTCAAACCTCACTGAGATAAACTGTAAAAGTATATCATAAATAAACATGGAACAATTACAGACTGCTACTGCAATATTTCAAGTACACACCAGTACACAGACCTGGTATCCGTAGCAACACCACAGCTGTATACTTGGGATAAAAGATTCAAAAGTAATTTGAAGACCCTGTTTAATGTTCTCTCATTGTGTTGTTTTCTATATCAAGATTTGTCTGAGTCCTAGTCCCTGAAGAGAGCAACTTTTTCTCACAGTTAAATTTGCCTGTTACGTCCAGAATGATATTGCTGTATTTTTATACAGAGATATATTTCTTTTTTCATCATAAGCAGCCATATTTGTTTTGATACAAACAGATGCGTGTCACTGATTGGCTAATCCACCTGTCAATCATGCCCACCTGGAGAGTATTGTAAAGTATTGAAGAAGTGTGTATTTTGGAGTAGAAGTAGAAATAAATATAAATATACAGTAGGTCAATTATTGCACTTTAGTCAAGTTTTTAAAAGTAGTTTTGCAGTAGTTCACTTGGCAGAGTGCTCATCTTCTGACTCAAAGGTCAGCAGTTCAAATCCCATTCTTGACATAAACATCGTTGGCACAGGGGTGAGATCCACTGTCCCACTAGCCCACAGATTGGTGGTGCGATTCCAGCTCCCACAGATGAATACTGTTGTTGTCCTTGGGCAGACACCCACACCCCCTGTGTCTGTGTGCACTGGTGTATGAATGTGCATGTGTTCATTTGTATTCTGCATTTGACCCGATCCTTCAATGTCACTGGGGCAACTTGTCAACTTGTCGACCCATCTCCAGATCTTGAGCTACAGTCTTGGTCAGGATTACCTTGGCTGGGGGATTGTACTGCATGTTTTGGGTTGAGTAAATGGGTGAGTGACTCCTTAATGTGAAGTGCTTTGAGTCACTAGAAGGTTGAAAAGCACTGTATAAATGTAATTATTTACCTTAGCCTTGGCATTTCATGTTTTATAACAGCAATACTTACTTCTATGGGCTATTAACTGCTAACACGTAACAAATTTAAATCACCATGTTCCCTTTTTTTGTCTTGAAAATGCTATATTTGCCGAAAACCACATATTTTATAAGTTTCACATTCGTTTTTGACACTCCTGCCCTCCCCTTGCTCCCCTCGCTAAGTCACCCTTCAGAGCATTATCAACACAATCAGTGTGCACCAAACTAATGAAACTACAGCACATCACATCAGGTTTGTGGAGTTGTAGTGTATTGTTATAGCCCAGGGGAGATCGCTAAATTACTCAAAGATGCATGGATGACTTCGAAAACCCCTTCAGGTCCATTAAAACTCATTACTTTATTATTATTATTTTTTGTATATCAAAGTTTTTTTTTTTATTTACCATATTTTAATACATGGCCTTATGTTTAATTTATATGCACTATTTTTATTTATTATTATTATTTTTTTTTAGCAATAGTGTGGATTAGTACTCTCCAGAGAGGTATGAACACCTGCGATTGGTTGTTGCAAGAGATTGGTGCTCAATAGAGAACAGTTATGCAAAAAAAAAAAAAATCATTACAGAAAACATAACTAGACATGATACTAAGATCAGCTTTAGTTTCAAAATTCTATTAAAATTCTATCTTATTAGACAAAAAAGGACTGAGATATTCATCAGGGTTTTCTTGTAGTGAGAGTTTGTGGTTGGCAATGGCTGCTACTTTCCTGAGGGACTTTTTCATTTGTGTGTTCCACTCACATCTGCACTTCAGCGGGACTACCCCCCTTTATACCACATACCGACACGTCATTCAATACAGTCAAGTCTGGAGTGTAACCCAACGGAATGGTATACTGCATTTTCAATAAAAAACGGGCCTGTTTTGGAGAATGACAACCACTTGACCACAAATGAATAACACCAGAGATAACATAGTAAAAGCCAAAAGTAAAATCTGTCAACTGGACAAAAAGTTGTAGGCGTGAAGACAGAGTGAAGACGGGGTGAAGACAGAGTGAAGACGGGGTGAAGACGTTTTCGCTTCTCACCCAAGCCGCTTCTTCAGTTTTGGCCATGAGCAGCGAAATGTCTTAACGCCTACAACTTTTTGCCCAGTTGACAGATTTTACTTTTGACTTTTACTATAGATTAGACCTGGACGACAGAGGGATTACACAGATACCAGAGATGACTATAGCTCAGTTTATAGAGCGTTGTCCACAGATCTGAAGGTTGGTGGTTCAAATCCCACTCTCGACAGTGGTTGCGAAGGTCAGATCCATTGACTCACTGGTTGGCGGTGCGATTTCACCTCCCACGGATGAATGCTGTTGTTCTGTCCTTGGGCAAGACACTTAACCCGCCCCCGGTGTCTGCGTACACTGGTGTATGAATGAGCAGTTCCTTGATGTAAAGCACTTTGAGAGCCCTGAAGGCGGAAAAAATGATATATAAAGATTTGTTGGCCCCTTTCTCTCCACACTAAGTCACTCCCCCTTCAGAGCGCTTTCACAAATCAATCAGTGTGCATCTTGCCAATAAAACTACTGCACATCGCATCAGATTTGTGAAGTTGTAGTGCCGTTTTGCATTATGCTTTTTGTATCACCATATTACCTTATATTGTTTTGAAAATCCTATATTTTCCAAAACAACATATTAGCATGTTTAATTAGTTTCAGTTTTGCTTTGAGTGCTCGCCCCGCTAAGCCACTCCCCCTTCAGAGCGCTATCACAGCAAAATCAGAGTGTATTCCACTACTGCACATCACATTGGTTTGAAGTTGTAATTTTGGTGTGGGATTGTGCTTGTGGGTGGAGCATTGCACAGAATCTCACATCTAACCATAAGGAGGATTCAAATAGGGTTCATCAAAGGCTTAACGATGATCTTTTTTTAATCAAGTATCATAAATTCTGCATTCTAGTCAACTTTAGACCACAGTGTCACCGGAAAGTTCCACAGTACACCTTTAAATATTCAAACCAATTCTAAAAGCATCCATCTCATGTTAATGTGAGGTCTGAGGACTCCCCGCTGTCTGCCCCTGCTATTCCCAGTCAGGGGTAGGGTCTGTCCTGTTTGACCTCTGACCCCTGACCCTCCCCCTCTGCATCACCCCCTGAGGTCAGAGACAGTGGAGACAGTGGAGAGAAACTGGATTAACCCCACCCACCTCTCCAAACCAATCAGAAGACATGACTTTGAGCAATAGGAAACTAAAACTACAATGTAAAGGATTAGGGGCGATTAAAGTTTTATCTAATGACATAATAGGTCATTAAGTACCACGACATTAGCATTAAGAGTTAGATTGCAATGGTGCAGAATGTTTTGCATAGTAGCAGTGGTGCAGGACACTTGAAGTAGTAGCAACAATGTTTTTTGGAAGTAATTTGTGTATATTAGTAATAGTGGTAGTAGTAGTAGTATTCATACAGTACATTGATGACATTTTCAAAGGCATTTCAGTTCCTCAATAATGTTCATTATACATTTTAGTCAAATATTGCAAATGTAGTAGTAGTAGTAGTAATAGTAGTGGTAGTAGCAGTAGTAATAGTAGTAGTTGTTGTTGTAGTACTAGTAGAAGACATTTTCAAAGTCATTTCAGTTCCTCAATAATGTTCACTATACATTTTAGTGAAGTATTGCACATGTTGTAGTAGTAGTAGTAGTAATAGTAGTAGTAGTAGTAGTAGTAGTAGTAGTAGTATTAGTTGTTGTTGCTGATGTTGTTGTAGTATCAGTAGTACTAGTAGGAGAAGAATTAGGGAATTCGTAAGGCTACATTGAAAAACAGTAAACAATAGTAAGGTAATGGTAGGCCTTCTAATAGTAGTAGTAGTAGTAGTAGTAGTAGTAGTAGTAGTAGTAGTAGTAGTAGTAGTAGTAGTAGTAGTAGAAGTAGTAGTAGTAGAAGTAGTAGTAGTAGTAGTAGTAGTAGTAGTAGTAGTAGTAGTAGTAGTAGTAGTAGTAGTAGTAGTAAAAGTACAGCATTACTAGTAGCAGTAGTAGTAACCTTGTGATGGTAGTAATAGTATTAGCCTAGTATTAGTAGAGATGGGTAGTAATTGCCTAGTCAGTTACTGCCTATGAAAGTAGTAATAGCAACATCAGCATCAGCGGCAGTAGTAGTAGGCCTAGAAGTAATAGTACTAGAAGTACTGTGTCTGTCAATTATTCAAAGGAAACTCAAAAGGAAACAGTGTATGTCAGATCCACTTAGTCCGGGTATAGATCTGGTTTAAGGCCAGACTTGGGTCTTAGTCCTGTGAATGGGGATCCTGCTGAGGCCTATTGTTATGTGGAACTCATTAGAGACACGCTCAGTCAAACCAGACTCCACTGACTCTAGGATCTGCATCTGAAAAGAAAGAGACACAGTTCTGACAAATGATTTTCACTTTTCACACTGATGAGACACGAGAGGTTAGCTAGCATCTCAAAACTCAACATAACAGCTAATCTGAGTTAAACTTAAATGACAGGTTACATCCGCTTCGTTGATTATATTCAAGATTTTACCAAAAGTCTTGTCTAGTTCTTTCTAATTTTTTATTTTTATTTTTTTTTGGTGAAGTTTATAATTTTACTTGCTGGTTGATCATGAACAGTGGATATAGCATACGTAGCTTGCAACTATAATGCTAACAAGGTGCAAAACATGCCTAAATAGCACAATAGTTGATGATTAGACTAATTAAAATAAATTATCCCACCAAACCAAGTTATAATTAGAAAAGTATAAACACTTATATTCGGAATTACAGGAAAAGGTTAGCATTTAAAAACGGAAGCTAACTGCTAATCTGAGCTAAATGAATTGTAGGTAACAGGATGTTGGTGCAGTAGTCCAGTGTTTTGAATTTCCCCTGTAGGAGCTTATGGTCATTGTGTCTCTGGGCAAGACACTTCACCCCCCACTTCATTCACAGTAATGCGCGGAAGGAACTGGAAGGGCATCTGAAACATGTTGAATTTCCGTAGTCCCTTCGTCTGGTAATCTGGATACAAAAAAAGAAAGATCAACATGTTGTAGAAATATTTAAAAAATTGATGCACTGACCTAATTAAATTGTTACGTTTCAGGCCTTTTTGCAAATACATTTTGCAACCCATGGGAATGCAAATAGTCTCATTCAATATTAACTTGGGTGTTATCCATGAAGCTCAGCAAGGTGAAAACACATTAGCTTCCCTTTACAAAATAAAGGACGTTTAACATATTTCTGTCAGTCTGCCTTGGATTTTTCTTTCTTTTTTACTCCTCTTTTGGTGGATTTCAAATGGACTTGGAATTGTTTTATTCTGCCTGAAAGAAGTTACAGAAACACTTATTAAACCAAACATGCTGATTAAAATATTTTATTAACTTTATGTTTGTAGGATATAACATATTGCGTTTTACATTTTACCAGTCCAAGTCTAGTTTCAAATTTGTACAATATTTTACTGTAAATGTAATAGGCTAAGTGTAGGCTATATACAGGCCCAATGCAAGCTGAACTCAACTTTATCTTAGTTAGCTCAATGTTGTTGTTAGCACAGTAGCCTACCATTTCCAAAACGTCATTAGTTAATATGATTATAACATTATTTTGATGTAGGCTCTTACAGCTAAATATGTGGATGGATGCTACTGTATTTTGCTGTGATTTGGAACACTTTTGCTGTCTGCAGAAGTGAGACAGTTGTTAGCTGATATAAAGTGTTGTGTCTAAGCTAACTTTAAACATTTGGGGGACTAGACCGGTGCAGGAGAGAGCAGCTAACGACGTGAAACCTTTTGTTTGGGTCAGGCCTAATGAGCCATAAAAACACGGGTCAGGAGCTACGTTTGACACCTTGCTAGCTTTAGCATTGATGTGAAATGCTAACCAGGAATTTGTACAATATATATTTCTAGGGATTTTTAGAGGTTTGAAATCGTATGGTGTTTTATGAGCATGTTTAAAAAAAATTACTGATGATCAATATACTTTAATTAAAAGCCCTGTACCTACTTGTTTTTCAAGTATTTGAGCATAATTTGTCTTGCCTCATCACAGCTATATATAGTCTAAGCTATATATAGTCTTCAGGTCAAAATAAATCCACTGTGTACTGTCAGCATTTAATTATGAAGTGTTTTTATTGTCCGATGGTCAGGAGGTGCACGTTCGCATCCTGGTTGTTGTTAGCATTACCGTGACCGGAAACTCCACTCTGGTCTCTGAAAGTTGTGAAAAGCACTTATTAACTTTATATGTAATAATAATTACGGTGCTCAGAATGCACAAGGTAAATGGGGAATAACCTTTTACCTCTGCAATCTGTTTAAAATGAACTAGTTATGTTTTTCATGCTTTTAAGACAGTAAAAATCAGGTACAGAACCTTTAATGTATCATATTTTATGGGTTGGAAATAAAGACATCATCAATATCATGTAAATGTAACTGATGGGGGCAGGGTCTTAGGGGCTCAGAATTGGACCCTCTTCCTATTAATTTATATTAGAGGGGGCCCATGTAAGGTTTCTTGCTCCGACCCCCAAATTTCTGCCAACGGGCCTGCCCTTTGCTATGCCTAACATAAAGTTCTCAATCACAATATATTCCAGTCAGAATTTTTGTAAACACTAAACACTTTTTGGACCTTTAACCTCCTCAACAATAAAATTTCTTGAGAAGTTTGACTAATCCTGTCTGGGAATGCAATTTCCTTCCAGTTTGATGACATAACCAAATCAAAACCAGGAAGTACCATATTTTGAAAGTCATGTCCACCCATTCTAGTCAACTCCTTCTCCTTCTCTTTTTCAGGTTATTAGTTAAAAGGTCCTTTTACGCAGAATTGGCATCTTGTGATGTCTTGTAGTGATAGTTTTCAAGATAACAGCTACCTTTTGTCTTTTGTTCAGTAGAGATTGGCAATTCCCAGTCTGAAATTATGCAAATAATTCTAGTGAAGGTATATGGACTTTAAAAACTCTGTGGAGCACTTCATCTATTACCATATGACATCACAAGGTAGAACAGAATAACTCAGCCTAAATATGCAGGATTTGTGTGTTAAACATGTCTGAATGAAACAAAACACAACTCCAGGTATGTTTGTGATGAGGAAACAACATTATAACATAGATCAGAAAATAGACTAATATGGGCCCTTTAAAATATAACGTAATTTATTCTTCTGCATTTTGTTCAGTCTAAACCGCAATATGAATCTAAAACAGCTTAATAATTGAAATGTGTCCAATGACTCAAAACTGGGGAACTGATAGGCCCCGCCTCTTCATAATGACATTTCGCTGTAGCAAGAAGTGGACACACAAAAAAGTGACCTTTTTGCACCCTACATATATGACGTGGCATTTGATTTTTATGGAACAATAAATACAATTACAATACAATACCGTACAATACAATACAAGTCGGTACAGAGAGGTGGGCTGAGATAGGGGGTAGGTGAAAATAGACAGTCAAGCTTCAAATGCAGGACAATACAGGATTACTCAATGATGCATGAACCACTCCAAATATAATATTGCGTAAACTAATGATGAGGGAACTCTGTTATAACATGGTTGAAAATTTAAAGTAATATCTCCCCTTTAAAATTCAAACACAATGACCATGCCCATCCTTCTCTCACCTGACCCCATCCCATTGTCCCACCACTTCTGCATCACCAAACCGTATCTATACCTCATAATCCAGTTACATAACCACTTCTGTCAGATCATATCACTATTTCAAATACTTCAAAATACACATACAAGACAGTACAGAGACGCAGGAAGGACCCCCGACCACCTCCGCTATTGTACGCACATACTTTTTGTACTTCTTCTACACACAAACTTGCACTGTGAGGTTATGGTAAGTCCTGGGCCAGTGCTGGGAACAGAAGGCAGAAGTGAAAGTGGGTGTAACGGATGTGTGCACTTTAGGGACCCTGTGTTATAACGGTCCTTTCACTATTACTCCATAGTGTTATGTGCAAGTATCTCTGTTGTAGAGGTGGCGGGGGCTTCACCAGAATGAACTGTGGAATTGAGTACAAATGTGTGATTAAGTATGCACAATAATATGCAGTGAAATATGGAGCGCAACAGGTTGTCAAGGATGTTAAAGGGTAATTCTCCTACAGATACACCACGAGTCACCAAATTGAATTACTATGCAGTTACTACTATTTCCATATGATGTCAATGGAAGCCATTTCTTTGCTAATTCTTGGCTAATTTCATTTTTCTAATTCATTTTAAACTATTTGCAGTGGTCTAAAGCTATAAGCACATTTTTCTGTCACTGTGGCGCTAACAACAACTATCATTTTATCTATATATCTGTACTTGAACACATTTTACTTTAGTACATGAAAAAATCTAGGGATAACTTAACTTATTTTAGCCCTTTCTGTCTTTGCTGGTCCAGAATGTATATGTTTCGTGCCCCGTGCAGTTGAATGCCTCTTGCTCTTGTAGCTTAAAGATCTTATATTACGCAAAACGTTTATGATGAGGAAACAATATTATTACATAGATCAGAAAACAGCGCAAAATGGGCCCTCGGAGTAAGCAGTAGGCTATAGTCCTGTTATAATCTGAGTATGGGGCAATGATTTTGTTCTGCAGACCTGCTCATAAACGGTGCTGTGAGTGATTGAGTTGGCAGTTTGTTAGCGCAGGGCAGAGGACAGGTGAAGCTTTCCACGCACAATTAAACAGAGCGAGGACTGTCCAGCTAAAGACGTATGTTCTCATGTGTCTCCTGAACATGTCAACACTCCAGAGTCTCACACAAGGAGAAGCAACACACCAGTCAAGCTGTTCATGCTCAGATGATGATTAATAATGGAATTTCCTTATCAAAACCATTCATGGAGTTGTGTTTTGTTTCATTTAATAACTACTACTGAAATTGAAATAGTTGATGAACTGCTTGAAATGGAAAGAGTGCTACAATATTGTGCAAAAAAGTGTAATAATAATTGACTACAAGCTTAAAGTGCCCAGATTAATCTATTTTCAGATCTATGTTATAATGTTTCCTCATCCCAAACATACCTGGAGTTGTGTTTAGTTTTATTCACACATGTTTAACACAAAAACCCTGCATATTTAAGCAGTTCTTCTCTCAAATAGAAAACGCTCTGTTCCACCTGATGATGTCATATAGTAATACAGGAAGTGCTCAACTGTGTTTTCTAACTTCATCTAACTCCACTAGAATCATTTGGATAATTTCAGCCTGGAAATTGCCTGGAAATCTCTACTGAGCCAAAGGTCAACTACAGTAGCTGTTAAAAAAAACAAAACTAAAACTACCACTTCATGACATCACAAAGTGGAACATGCCACTTTGGAGATGTAGATGGACTAATAATAAAGGGTTGCTTAAACATGTGTGAATGAAACAAAACACTACTCTGGGTATGTTTTTGAGGAGGTAACAGCTTTCTAACATGCCTAAAAGCTCACAAGAGTCAATTTTGAGTAATATAGGATCTTTAACTTCAGCGCATGAACAGAGAGACAATCCAGCTCTGTTCTTTGCTATTATGAGGCTAGCTAGCAGAATTGATCCATTTTCAGTGTGTGTTCATTTAGTCTCTGCCTCCTGTTGTTCGTGTGTGATTTGTAGCAGACAGGTGGAGCTGCCCGTGTCCTACAGTTGTGCAGTGTGTGGGACAGCCGAGTGGACACGACACATGCTCCATATCTGTCTCTTCTAGTACAAAAAGTCCCTGTTTGTGTGAACCTGAGGACCCCAGGGTCTCCACAGCTGTCCTGGGTCGTTTAAGGGAAAACGAACGCAGCCAGGCCTACTTCAGTGCACGCTTTTGGGGGATACTGGGTTGCATGTGGTCCCTGTGTCTGGAGGAGTCTGATTGGGGTGTTAATGTTTGAGCCACCAATATAAACATGCATAAGTGGCTAATTCTTTAAATAGATAGTTAGAAGGGTGGATGGATTGAAAGACAGATAAAGAGATAGCAAAACTGACTTTTTAGAGGTTTCTTCCATGTTATAACATTGTTCCCTTATCAAAAACACGCTTGAAGAGGTTTTAAATGCTGCCCATGCAAGTTTGAGTAACTTAGCGATCTCTCCCAGGCCCTAGTCGAACCCTCCTTACAGTTAGCAGTAGGTTTCTATCCAGTACTGTTTTGTTTCATTCACACATGTTGGAATAACCTTTTATTATTAGCCTACGTTAGACCCTTTAAGCTTGTAGCCAATTATTATTATATTTTTGTGTACAGGATTGGAACAGTAGTTGTTATCTTCCAAAGCCTAAAGCCTTCGTCATATTTCTAAAACCCAAAATAGAAATACTTCAGTTTAACTCTTAACATCTCAAAGATTACTATAACTTTTCCCAAACTCACTCTACCCCCTCAGGTTTGTCCCCACAGGGAGGGAGGGGTCACTCCTAATAGCCCCTAATCCGCTGGGGGTTAGAGTTGATGGGTCGCATTGGGATCCACTTCCAGGACACAATGGACTCCTGTTCTGAGCCTGCCCTGTGACCTTTAACCCCCAACACCTCCTGCCGCTTCAATCCGAATACATCGTAGAAATGTTTTGCCGAGTCGCGTGGAAAATGGTGTCGGGATTTAGAGGAGAGTCCAAAGAGGATTCACTTCTTTATACAGTCGATGATCCAAACTCGTCTAATATTTGCCTGGCTGTTTCTTACGCTTACCATTTGCAGTTGAATGCCTCTCCTAGTCTGTGTCTAATGTAAATTGGACCGTGCTGTTACATGCAGCAGGTATCCAAGTGAGTATCAGCTTCTCTAGATGTGCACTGGGATTATTATTATTATTATACATGCATTATGATCATTCGGATTAAACTGGACTACACAGTTATTGGCTTTTCTTGGTGTGCATGTAAACATAGCGATAGTGTCTCCTGGAAATGCAAATGTCATTCATTTACTTTTGTAGTGTACTCAAATATTGGTATTGGTTACAATCCAAAAATCTAACCCAAAAACATGCCCTTGATTCTGTCTGTGTATAGATAAGTAATGTCTGGTATTCTTCTGCAAAAACCTCCAGGAAACATGGAAAGGTTGTATTGTATTACAGGTAGGATGAATTATGATGGTTCAGATATGGATTTGTCCCAATGTAAACAGCTCATATTCTGCCACATGGACTGTTTTTTAGAGATTTTAACCAGATTTTAATGTTGTTTCGTCATCAAAAACATATCTGGAGTGGTGTTGTGTTTCATTCATACAAGGATGCATGTTTGAGTAGCCTTTTATTGATTTGTGAAAACACACTAGCTGTTCTCATGGGAGGGCTGCTTCTCCATAAAATGTTCCATGTTTTTAAAGTCCACATACACTTTTCCATAAGCAGGAATTGTCTGAGGACTCAAGTCTCAAATGCAGGATTATTCAGACATGTATGAATCAATCCAAACATTGGGTAAGATAAAAATGAGAAAACACTGTTACAACAAGATTAAGAGTATTTTTGCACAATATTTCCCCTTTCAATTGTCTGTATAACGAATAATATGGGACCTTTAAGCCACTTTAAAGGAACTGAATGTTGTCTGTGGTCTTACAGTTTAAAAAAAGGTACAGAACTTGCAAGTGGCAATGGTCTGGATAAAAGAGTAAGACAGAGTTAAACTGACTGGCTGTTCAGTCTACACTGATGTTTTCTTCTGTCCTAAATGAGGTTGAGTTTTCCCACAAAGTTGTGTTAGAGCTCCAATATTCTTCTTGGCTGCCAAACACAACTTCTAAATCCATGAAAAGGTTCTACCCACATGAATGGGATGCGGTATTGTGCTCATTAAGGCTTTCTTCATTAAATACTTCATTTTATTATATTTGATGTTATGGAGGTGATATATATATATATATATATATATATATATATATATATATATATATATATATATATATATATATATATATATATATATATATATATATATATATATACATACACCATTGTATATTACCTCGCATCTGGGGACACAGATATTTATGAAATTTGAAATCAAACTTTCCGATAAAGCTCCTGTAATATAGTCTACTTCAATATCAGTTTCATTTTTTCATCACTTTTTGTGATTACATTGGTATAACTCATCTCTAACACGCCCAGCCCAGAACCTCCCCTCTCACCGTTTATTCTTCACATTCTCCCATTTCCCACAAAGTTACACTATAAAACCAACATTTTCGACAAAGTACACTTCACTCTAAAATTACCCCGACCACAGCCCCAGCCCTAACCTCCACCTGACCCTGAAGTTAGCCCAAAGCCCGACTTTTTCTACCCAGAATCGCTCACACTTAACCCTTTAAAAGTCTCCACATGGGGTTTTATGTAGCTTTAGCCGCAGCGCTCATCTGTAATTTCACAGACGTTAGCTTTGACCGAGCGCACCCTGTAATCTGCACAGGGACACACACACAGAGAGAATATGTCCCCCACCAACGACTCACACTGAGACATTTTATATAGGACCAGTTTGGGACAAAATTGGACAAGTTTGTAGACTTTTAAAGGATATAAATTATGCAAGATTGATCTGATGCATGAAAGCTGCAGGTGCAATTACCATGTGTCTGTGGCAGAGTGGTTAGCCTGTCTCCTCCTCTCATTAAGGATGTTGTGGGTTAGACTCCTGATCTCTCTGAGTGGAGTGTGGCAGCGTTGCCAGTAAAGAGGACTGAACCCAAAATTGGAGTTGGATAAGACAGTTTTCTATGTTGTATCATCTAAAAGCCACCATTTGTGAATAGAGTGACCATCCCGCCTCTGTTGTATTCTCACATGTCACCACTAGATGCTGTCTGTCTTACTGCTGTCTGATGGAGTGCCAGCTTTGGCCTGAGAGAAGAAAACCAGAGAGCACAGGTGAGTCTGAACAAAGGCCAGGTGAGGGGAGAGGGGGAGGGGCCAGGTGAGGAGAGGCTCTCGGTGAGGTGCAAACCTGATCTAAATTTAACCTGGGACTTACTTGAACCCAAACCGGCCCTTTTGGATAAAACCACCTGCAATCATTCAAACACTTTCAGATCTAATAATGTGTAAGATTTTAATATGTGTACGTTGGAATCTTTTTACATACATAATAATATCGTATCTCATATTTATGACAGTAAGGCTGGGGTTTTACCTTTCAGCAGACCTACCTAATGTTATAATTGTTTCCCTTCTTCTCCTCGCTCAGAGTTGTTTTTGGAGTGATTCATGCATGTCTGAGTAATCTTCAATTGCTAATTTTCAAGATGCCATTTTACCGATCAACTCCTGTTCACCTCCGCCGGTACACGCCCACTGTGATGTACTTTTCCTACGTTTTCCAATTTAATTTTTTAGTCCGTGGCAAAGTTGTGAAGTGACTGAAAAAAAAAAAAAATCCACAGCTTGCTAACGTGATGTGCAGCTATCAATCATGTCTTTTTTTAAACAAATTATTCTGTGATGAAACTCTAAAATATATACAATGCAATGAAATATTAGTAGTAGTAGTAGTAGTAGTACTGTAACCTCAATAACTTTCACCTATGTGTGTGTACTCCTGGGTGCTTTTCCAAGACACCATCACTGTATCACTGTAGTCCTGATCATTTCCAAAATAATTTCTCAATGTTAACAGCTATCGTTATTAACCTTGTTTAAACTGAAACTCCAATGCAAAGAAGCTATTTTGACACTCAGATGAAATATGATATGACAACCCCCACAATAAGACCATTATCTAAACCATACTGCTATACAAACGTTTCAATCCTCCCAACTTCCCACCAACATGTTTTTGGCGTCTCCCTTTCTCCTGATTCTTAGAAAAGCCAGACTGTCCCAAGTATCCTCCTCGGCTCCTTTTCGTACCCACAATGCATTTCTTTGAGCCTTTGAAGAAGCCTTTATGATGTATAGGGGCCTGCTTCGTTCTCTTGTCCATCAGAGGGTGTTGCGAGGTGGGACATTTTTGAGGAGACATTCGGGGTGCTTTAGGGTGATCAAACGTGGGCTATTGTGTCCTGGGACAATGGGGTGAAGGGAGGAGGGGTAAGAGGTAATACATGGGACAATGGGAAGGTATGGACTGTCCAATGCAAAGGGGTATAAGAAATGACAGGACACGTGGGGACACAACGCGGGGATGAAGTAACAAAGTACAAAAGTAGAAGTACTGCACTTTAAAGCACTATACTGTTTTTTTTTTTTGTTTTTTTTACCAAGTATACGAGCAAAATGTATCTTGTCCCAGTACAGATATATTGTATGAGAAGCTCTTGAGGTCAAAATAAGTCCACTGTGTACTGTCTGCATCTACTTATGAAGCAGTAGTTATCAGGAACTATGGGACTGGAACTATGTCTCTTGGCTGGCCTTCGAATGCCTTGGGGTCCCATGGGAGGTGCTGGAGGAAGTGTCTAGGGTGAGGGGAAGTCTGGGGGTCCTTGCTTAGACTGTTGCCCCCGTGACACGGCCTGAATAAATGGAAGAAAACGGATGGATAATCAGGAAGTGCATGTTAGTATAGTAGTGCACTCTGGTTTCTGAAAGTTGTGAAAAGCTTATAAACTCATCACTATGAATAATTAGGATTGGTCGGAATATATAAGGTAAGTGAGGAATGACTTTGGACCATCGCAAACTGTTTAAAATGAACTATTTCTGTTTTTTAGGTTTTTAAAACAATAGAAGTCAGTACTGTAGTAAATGTTTACACTGTATACTTTTTACTTTGACTAAATTCTCTCTGACAGCAGGTATGTGTGCTTTTACTCCACTGCATTTGTGAGCTGGACTAAAAAAACTTTCCATAAGGTTTGAGGAGTTATTTTAGCACATTCATGTCGTCCTACCAAACGTTTTTGAGATCAAGTCCCAGCTTTGAAAAAAGAAAAAAAAAAAAAAATGCATATTAAATGTCTACAAATATTGAGGGATTATAATTTTTACTTCAATACTATTACTTAAGTTGATTTTTATATGTGATACTTTTACTTTACAAACAGCTCTTGTATGCTGTAAAGGATACTTTTACTTAAGTAACAACAGTGAATACTTCTTCCATCACTGCAGGGCTGACGCAGACTAAGCTAAAGCTAACCTGGAGATAGCAGTTAGGATATTGATTAAGTAGTGCGTAAGCCTGAATCACTCTTTATAAACTATTTGTTCATTATGAAATATATAAGCCTCTGTCCATGCTATAGTAAGGGTATTAACAGTATCATTATTAGGTTTTCTTCTTCTTTTGGTTATATAAAATGGGAAAATGTACATTCTAACTCCATTGAGACCAGCTTAATACCATACTGTGGAACATTTTAGGCAACATCTCAGAAAACCCAGGAAAGTTACATACCACACCTTTAGTAGTAATAGTTGTTGTTGTAGTTGTTGTAGTTGATGTAGTACTAAGTCATACTTGCAGCAGCAGAAAGTAACTGTAGAAAGGAGAAAGTAGTAGTGGGTAATAGAAAGTGCTATTACTACCATTAATACTTTTTACTGTTGCTACTACAACTACTACTATTACTTTCCACTGTTGTTGTTGTTGCTGCTGCTGCTGCTGCTACTACTACTACTACTACTACTACTACTACCACCACCACTTCTACTACTACTACTACTACTACTACTATTACTGCTGCTGCTGTTACTGCTACTACTACTGCTACTACTATTACTACTATGACTAGCAGTAGTAGTAGTAACAGCAGCACTAGAATGTAGCAGTAGTAAGAGCAGTAGTAGTAGTATTTGTAGTAGGAGTAGCAGAATATGTCTATCAGCTGCCTGTAGTAGTAGTAGCAGCAGCAGCCATGAGCACATATAGCTGTAGTCAGAAAGTATTAGTTGTAGCAAGAGAATATAGACAGCAGTAATTTGACCCAGGTCCAAACGTCTCCTTAACCGTCCACTTTCTTTCTCAGAACCAGCCCTCCTCTTCTTGTTTTCCTCTTTCGCTCCGCGTGAACGTCTCTCCCTCCAGAGCTCCTGATTGGCCGAGGCGAGTCCTCCCTATGCAGTGATTGGCTGCCTCTGTGGGGCTGGACGTCTCTGAGGGCTGTGATTGGCTGAGCTGGCCCCCTGTGTCAGCTCACATGTCCTTGGTATGTGGTTCTAAGAAAGACAGGTGCAGACGTGGAGCATATAGGAGGACAAGACCAGGACTAGACCGGGACTAAATCAGGACTAGACCAGGATTAAATCAGGACTAAACTAGGCCCAAACCAGAACTAGACCGGGGCTAAGCAAAGGCCAAACCAGGGCTAAACCAGGGCTGAACCCGGACTAAACCAGGACTAAACCAGGACTTAACCAGGACTAGACCAAGACTAAACCAGGTCTAAGCCAGGACAAAACAAGGACTAAACCAGAATGAAACCTTTAATAGACAAGGACTAAACCAGGACTGCACCAGGACTGAACCAGGCCTAAACAAAGATTGAAGGGCTAAACCAGGACTTAATCAGGACTAGACCAGGACTAAACCAGGACTGACACAAGACTAAACCAGGATTAGACCAGGACTAAACCAGGGCTAAACTAGGACTACACCAGTACTAAACTAGGACTTAACCAGGTTAAAGCCATGACTGAACCAGGTCTAAATTAGACCTTTTCCAGGTCCAAACCCAAACTAAATAAGGATGAAACCAGCATTGAACAAGGGATAAACCAAGTCTAAATCAAGACAAGACCAGGATAAAAACAGGTCTAAACCAGGACTAAACCAGGACTTTACCAGACCTTAGCCAGAACTAAAGCAGGGTAAACAAGGAACTAAACCAAGATTAAACCTGAACTAAATCAGGACTAAACAGGACTCATCTATGTCTGAAACCCTACTAAAGAAAAACTGACTGTAGTACAATGAATCAATATTCAGACTTAAAAATAAACTATGTAACTTGTCTGGTGGAGTGTCTGCCACCTGCTAGTCTTGTGGAGATGTTATTGCTTTGCCCGACACTGAAGTGTTCCACAATACGGCATTAAACTTATCCATCTCCATAGAGACAAGCAGGACTAGGACAAGATTAAATACGTAACTGTGCCAAACCAAATGTCAGGACTGAACCAGGATCAAACCAGGACCATATCAGGACATGTGCAACAAAGCCAAAATTGGGACCAAAGCAGAACTAAACCAGAACTAATGTTGGTCAATGTGGACTAAAATGGGACTATACCAGATCTAAACCAGAACTAAAAAGATTAAGTAAACCCGGACTAAAAGGATCTTCCAAATTCATGGTCTGAACCAGGATCAAAGCGGGATTTACCATATCAACCCTTGACCCATATCAAGACTAAAACAAGACTAAACCGACTAGTCTAACTGAATACGGACTGAAAGAGGACTGAACTTGGTCTAAACCTAGACTCAACTAGGTCCTAGCTAAAATAGACACTATTAAAGATGCACAATTTTTTCTGATGGAATATGCCACATGCTAGTCTCCATGGTGGTGTAATTACTTTCCCTGTAATGTTCCACAATGTGGCATTAATAAATGTGTCTACTTTAAGATAAAATAAGATCTCAATGGAAGCACGCTGACACACCATAGTGCATCTTTAATTGAAACCATTTGCCACAACAGTTTAGCAGTTCTGCAAATGAGAACTAAGTCAGCTTTAAAAACCTCTGGGCTAAATAAATGGCATTTGTAATGGAAAAAAAACAAAAAACAAACATAGGCTGTATATATAAATGGACATAGCTAACCTGAAAAATTGTCACCCTCTCTCATTTTGGTCTTAAATGTTTGTATTAACCCCTTCTACATGATCCTGGTATTTTTATTTCACTATTGTGTCCGGAACTCAAGATATGAACATTAATAACAGACAAATCAGGCACCTTCTTTCCCCGAGGACTCTCTTACTCGCATTAGCAACAGGTTTGAGTGACAGCGTTGCTGAGCGCCTGCGCCCTGCTAAACTAGCAGTGTGGGTGGGAGGGGGCGTTACCTTCAACAGCCTCACTCTGGATTGGCTCTTTGGTTGCTATGATACTCGCGTTCGGAATTCCTAATATGGAATTTGGTTCCAAATTCATCCCTATAACTGTGTTTCATTTGATTGGAGTTGAACACTATGAGGTGACGTCATGCTCACTTCGTCCACTTCTTCATACAGTCTATGAACAGGACTAGAGCAGGAGTATCTTTCTCTAACAAGTTATTGCGTCCAGATTAATCGTAATCGTACACTGTTGAAATGTGTGACAGTTTTCTGAACTTCTTTGTCTGCAAAGTTCAAAACACCAGAGCTCTTATTAGTCCTCTTCTTGATGCCGCTGACATGGGAAATTTCAGATCCATATCAAAGCTTCCTTTTATTTTGAAAATCTTAGAAAAAATTGTTTACTGTCAAAGATTATCTAGATGGTCATGACATCCAAGTGTTTCAGTCTGGCTTCAGATCTAGGCACAGTACTGAGACCGCATTAGTGAGGGTTTTTTAATGACATTTTTGTGGCTACTGATTGTGGACATAGTGTAATTTTGGTACTTCTAGATCTTCGGCGTTTGACACAGTAGACCACCAGATCCTCCTGTCACGACTACAGCATTGTGTTGGTATACAAGGGCGTGCACTCAAATGGTTTAACCTGTTACTACCGAGAGTCCCCTGATTAGGGGACTTTGGGGAGCGTATTTTTGTTTCGCCATGAGCCAACACATTAATCACGGAGAATACATTAATGTGGCACATCAAATTAAACAGCACCGCTAGCGCTACAAGGCTGTGTAAACTATTTTCACCGTCCACAAACACAACTCAGATGACACCCAAGAGAACACCGCAAAACTAAATCCTCCAAACTTAGTTTGGCCAAACCACTCGCCGCATTTACGGCTCCACAACAGCTGTACTTCACGCTAGCCACACAAAGAAAGCCTGAAAAGAAAGCGGAGACTCTACCGATTCCAAAGATATAAGCCCCAGCACTGTACACCAAAGCATCGCGGAGATATAAGCCAGCGCATCAGATCACAAAACATTGCTTTTCAAAACCACATTAGTAAAAATTGTCTTACCTTTGTCGTCTTGTCGTGAAAAGTATATTCCATTAGTAAATAAACGCTATTTCCTGTTAGCCCCGGCTGTTGTCCGTCACTTCCGCCACTCTGAGCGGTACAATAGTGATATATAGGTCATACAGAGCGCTTACTGTAAACCAATGGAGGAGCGTGGCACTTTCACATGGCTTTCTTTTTCCCCTTCTGGTTGGCTGGCTGTGTTGTCAATCTTGTATTGCAAGTCATAGCCTTATTCTATTGGCTTTCACGATTCCAGAGAGGTGTCACTCATGCATATTGACCAATCCGTTGGGGAGTAATGTCCGCGCGTACAGTAAGCACGCTTGTGTGCGTAACAGCGCCTTGACGCACAGGACACAGAGCGCACCGGACAAACTTAGATTTGCTTTTTTCACTAAATTCATCTCTAAAAAATCATTCAAATGCTTTATGTGGTCATTTTATTTGTAGGGGAAACATTTATATACACATATATTTATTATAATTATTAATTAATAATAATAATAAAAATTAAAAAATTTTTAAAATGCCAAAAAATGTTTTCTTTAGGTCTACTGAACACCATTAGTGATATAAAAATGAAATATATAACTTTTACATGACAGAAATGCAAATGGCACTATGTGTGCCAAATGGTGCCAAATGGTGCCAAAATGGACACCTCGCCTGACATTCCTGTATTAAAATCTCACTTTTTTTGATCTTCTTCATCTAATCAGTTTCAACCTTTGCAGAGATAATGTTCACATGTTTGGTTTCTATTTTATGAAGTAAAAAGGCTATGTTAGCAACATTCCAAAGAGTTATTCATCATAAAACATGTTTTTTTTTTAGGCGAGGCTAAAAAAATCTAAATTTTTGCTGTGTTTCATCCTAATTTTCTCTTTATCAGTAACACATACATGGATAAATGACATATCAAATTATTCTGCCCAATGATCCCTTTACAATGGCACAAAAATCATTCAAATCCACCTTGGGGTTGCTGAAATAGACCAGTTTATATATGGATATACATTTTTCGAACATTTGTCTTCAAAATAGGCTTAAGTCTTACCTAACATATAGACAATTCTGTGTCCACATTGCGCCCACTGAATCCTCTGCTGCTGCCCCTCTCACTTGTGGAGTACCCCAAGGCTCTATTCTTGGGCCACTTCTTTTCTCTTTGTATCTCCTCCCTCTCAGGTCATTTTTTCACAAACATGGCATTTCATTTCATTTTTATGCGGATGATACACAAATTTACATGCTGCTTAAGCAGGAAAATTCCTACAGTGCCAAAACACTCAGAGTGTTGATGAAATCAAAAATTGGATGTCTTTGAACTTGTTGTTCTTAAATGACGAAAAAATTGAAATTGTAGTGTTTGGGCCTAGTGAGGCAAACACCTTAAGTACTGATCTTGGAGCTCTTGCTCAATATATGAAACCTGTGGTGACAAATCTTGGTGTGAGGCTGGATAATGATTTAAAACTTGATGTCCAGATTAGCACTGTTGTCAAAACTAGCTTTTTTCAAATTCGTCAACTCGAGAAGTCAAACCTGTCCTTTCACAGCATCATTTTGAGATTTTAATTCATGCTTTTATCACTAATCATTTGGATTACTGTAATGCTCTTTATATTGGTCTGAACCAAACTTCTCTTGCACGGCTTCAACTTGTTCAAAACGCAGCTGCTCGCCTTTTAACTGGTACAAACAAACGGGAACACATTACACCTGTTTTGATGTCCTTACATTGGCTCCCTGTCTCTTATCGAATTGATTTTAAAATCCTTTTGTTTGTCTTTAAATGCCTCCACGGCCTCGCTCCAGAGTATCTGTCTGACCTGCTTCAATCTTATGCTCCTGCTCGCTCACTCAGGTCTGCAGATCATTCACTGTTGGTGGTCCCAAAAACTAGAAGGAAACTTCGAGGAGACCGTGCCTTCTCTGTGGCTGGTCCAAAACTGTGGAACGTGTTGCCCCTGCACCTTAGACAGGCTGAGTCACTTTCTACTTTTAAATCAGCTCTTAAAACGCACTTTTTCTCTTTAGTGTTTCATTGATTTGTTGACTTTTATAGTGTACAGTTTGTAGTTATTTATTTGTATGTCTGTCATTTATCTGTGTTTTTTAAAATGACTGTTGTGTACTGCACTCTGGTCAACTCTGTTGTTTTTAAAGTGCATTACAAATAAAGTTGGATTGGACTGGATGTTAGCTGTTTTTATTAGCAATTATGGTTGCTAATGCTAAATGGTACTAAATACAAAAATTACATAAATAAATATAATTAAGCATATACTCATAGTTATCTCAGCCTGTTACCATAGTGATACAACATTGTTTATTTAAAGTTCACTTCGATGTTGTTCTGTTGTTTGGAGCCATTTGTTTAGTCCTTGTGTCGATAATCACACCATCCAGGAAGTCTCTGGCCCCAGGGAATCATGGGAAATGGTGTTCTTTTTTTGTAATGACCCTGAATGTAACACCTTAAAGTGTGGATAATGACCACACTAAAGCATGAATATGTTCACTTGGAAATACCAAAATGAAAACAATTTGAGGTCATGTTTACAAAAAAATGCTGTTGGTTAAAGCACGGATCTGTCATTGGTTTAAAACTCAATGTATTCTTTGTTTAAAGCAGAACTACTATCCTATTCTGTGTCTTAACCAGGACTAGACCAAAACTTAACTAGTTCTGAATCAGGACTAAATCAGTCCTAAGTACTAAACTGAAACGTTACACCAAACAAGGTCTAAATGAGGAATATAGGTCTTAACCAGAAATAGACCAGAACTAAAGATGGAACTAGGACTAAAACATAGTTAATCTAAACCAGTAAGAACAACACAAATCTAAAGTCACATTGAGTAACTTTTCTTGTGATAGCCAACTGTTTGTATCCATGGTGATATTATTGCTTTGCATAGAATGTTCCACAGTGTGGCATCAAGTATATCTTACATTTATTTAGTTAAAGATGGTTTTATTGCTCAAAATTGCCCATCACTGTGAATGAGGTCACCTCTCCACAGAACTTACCTTGCCAGCGTCACCTGCTTGTCTCCATGGAGAAAGTAGCAAATCCTCCAATTTAACTGTAACTTTAGACATTGCCCCTTTAAAGGAACTCGATGTAAGATGTAACATGTTGTATGCTTTGATTTTATTTTTCATAAACATGACCTGTGTTTGCAGATATGAGGTAAACATGTCCAA
Source organism: Periophthalmus magnuspinnatus (assembly GCF_009829125.3). NCBI lineage: Eukaryota > Metazoa > Chordata > Actinopteri > Gobiiformes > Gobiidae > Periophthalmus > Periophthalmus magnuspinnatus. The sequence goes on from NC_047130.1 coordinate 10,968,170, forward strand.
ATCATCATATGTAAACTTTTCTAATAACAACTGTAATGCTGATTTATTCTTAATTACAAAAACACTGAATACGATACCAAGTTGTTTATGTTATAACTGATTCTCATGACGATTATCCAATCAGAAAGCAGAATGAGCCTCTTATTGGGTTCAAGGCTTAAATCCATTTGGTTTAAACCTAAAAGTACTCTCTCTGATCTGAATGGTCCCTATCCCAGCACCTGCAGCCAATCATGAATCAGTGCTAGTGCAGCCTCTGCAGCTCAGTTTAACTGGAAGAGCTTGGGCTGCATACAGTTCTTGTAATGACACATGAAAAAACACTGGTGCAAACGTGACTAAACCTGTACCACTGTTCCATAGACCCACCTTTACCCTTGACATCCTTTCCACTCTTTGAAGTCTTCATGGGGGTCCTGTTTACACTGTGATTCTCATAATGCACTGCTCTACCCACCTTTTCACTCCACTGTTTGTGATAAAAACCACAAAGACTTGCACTTTCACATACTCAGAGTGAAACCATAAACTGCACTTGTGTCATGTTTCTAGCTAAAAAGAAAAAACAGGTATAGACTTCACATTGAAAACCCCGTACACAGAAGAGTGATAAGTTCATAAGTAAAATCCAAACTTGCACATATGAATGTCACTGTATTTGTAAATTTAAAATTAGATTTACTGCAAGCCTAATGCAGATGTGGGTAGTACTCGGTTACATTTACTGAGTTAAATTTACTTGAGTTACTTTTTAAAGAGATTGTACTTTTCAAAGTACTTTTCTAGCAGCATACTTTTACTTCTACTTGAATAATATTTTAATGAAGTAACAGTATTCTTACTTGAGAAAAGGTTTGGTTACTCTAGTCTACAAGTGAAGGTTTATGTTGACAATATGAAATGATTTAAACATTTGTGTTTCTTGCAGTTCCTTCAGATATGATTTAGTTTGTCTAATTTTCATGTATCATTTGAAAATACCAGATTTTGTGCAGTATTTAATATTTGTCCTTCCAATTACACTTCAAATTATAAATCAGATGTCACTTCACAACAGGTACTTTTTTCAGTATTTTTCCCAAATACTTTTTTTACTCTTACTTTCTAAATGTTTTGCTCTTAACTCTTAATTTCTTGGACCACCTGTACTTCTGCTTGAGTAATATTATTTTGAAGTGATGTTACCTGAGTACAATTTTTGGCTCCTGGACCCACCTCTGAGCCTAATGTAAAATTATTATTTCTAATAAGATTTGCACTATGTAACTTTTCTGGTGGGTTGTCTTTTACCTTTTTGTTTCCCTGGAGGTGTCAGCACTTTGCCTGGAATGTTCCATGGTATGGCATTAAACTTATCTATCTTGCATTCATTCAACGCCTCTCCACAGATCTGAGCTGTTTCTTGGCCGGGTGTCACCTGTGTCTTCATGGGGATAAAAAAGTTAATGCCATACTGTGGAACATTCCAGGTGAAGTGATAACTTCTCCCTGGCTTAGCGTTATATTGTGAACATTCAATCAAATATGCTAGAATGTTCCACAATATTGCATTAAACTTATGTATCTCCACGGTGACAAGCAGGTAAAGCCAAAGAGCCAATGCGTTTTAAACAAAATACCTTCAGTGAATAATTATATAGGTTTAAAGCAGACCTATTCTGCAAAATCGAGTTTTCAGAGCTTTTAAGCATGTTATAGTTGGTTCCTTCTCATTTAGCATCTGATGTTGTATTTGGAGTGATTTGTGCATGTTTGACCAATCTTTAAACACTTTCAAGACGCCAATTTGCAGATCAATCCCTGTTTTCATCTCCACTGGTACACGCCCACTGCTCTGTGCTTACTTCATTCTCTAATTATATTTTCCTAATCAGTGATACATGTAGGATTCAGCAGTGTAGCATAGTCATTTTTGATAAAAATGAAATATAAAAATCCACAGTTAACTATAAGAGGGTCAACATTATGTGGCGTTTTGTAGTGGTGACGTTTACGGTGATGTCAGCTCCTATTGGGCACTGCAGTTTTCTAACATGGACTTGTTTCTTTAATTAAGTCGTTTTAGATGAATATTGTGATTTAAAATGTCCAAAATATAACAAAATGATCTATGGGAGTCATAGATTATAAGTACATAGCAGATAAAAGCATAATAATAATAATAATAATAAGAAGAAGAAGAAGAAGAAAGAAGAAGAAAGAAGAAGAAAGAAGAAGAAAGAAGAAGAAAGAAGACGAAAGAAGAAAGAAGAAGAAAGAAGAAGAAAGAAGAAGAAAGAAGAAGAAGAAGAAGAAGAAGAAGAAGAAGAAGAAGAAGAAGAAGAAGAAGAAGAAGAAGAAGAAGAAGAAGATGTCCTTAATGGAGGATATTATGGCATTTAAAAAAAAGTCAGTCTTTGTAATTTGGTAATTGTGTCCATTCAAATTGTAATTTCGATTTGATTGTGAATAATTGTGCTTCCCTGTGCTGTCTGCCTTTGGTCATAAAGTGCTCTGTTAGCATGCTAGTTGTTGTTATGAAAAGCATTTGTAAACTCATAAGTGAGCAACAACTTTGAACTGCTGCAAACTAGTTCTGTTTTTCATGTTTTTAAAGCCAGCAACAAACAGGTACAGCACCTTTAATTATATGTTCTTTTTTGACCTTTTTGACCCTTTTAAAAATGAAAAAAGAAACAAGTATACGTTTCCTGCGGGACATTGTGAGGGACGCTTTGCTCTAACCACCTGACCACATGCGATTTTAACATTCATTCATTGACATTTCAGAATTGCCTCTCTCTTTCCCTTCTCCTCGGTTGGAAACTCACACAGCTGACATCTTGGTTCTGTGACTGTAGGTTGAGATCACGTCAAAGGGGAAAGTTTGTGTCTGCAGTGCGTATATGGAGGAAAGGAGAAGCCTGTTTTGGTTGAATGGCTTTCTGTACGGAACCCACTCAAGCTAAAAACCACAAAAAACAACACCAGAAGCAGCAGCACGAGACCTACATGTTCCACTAAGAGGAGAACGAATGCAGACACTGTGGGAGAAGCGTCTTGCTCAAGGGCACAAGAATAATCTAGTTCAGCTACCCACTTAAGAGTAACTGCAATTTGTTACAGTAAACATAAGCGGAGTTAAAGGTCCTACATTACACAAAATGGATTCTTGTGAGCTTTAAGCAATTTTACCTCCTCAAAAACATACTTGGAGTTGTGTTTTGTTTCATTCACACATGTTTGAGTAACCTTTAATTATGAGTCACTCTACATCTCCAAAGCTCAAAATGCTCTGTTCCACCTTGTGATGTCATGAAGTGGGAGTTTTCAAGTTAACAGCTCAATTTTACCTTTAGTTCAGTAGAGATTCCAGGGCTGAAATCATCCAAATGATTCTAGTGAAGGCGTACAGAGTTTAAAAACACTATGGAGCATTTGCTGTTTTACCCCATGACATCACAAGGGGGAACAGAGTGTTTTCTGTTTGTGAGAAGAACTCAGCCTAAATATGCAGGGTTGTGAGTTAAACCACATGATGAGGAAACAACATTATAACATAGATCACAAAACCAGCATAATATAGATCTAGTTGTACCCAATTTCTGTTCCATGTATTTGATCAAAATGTGTCTTGTCTCAGTATAGATAGGTTGTACAAGCAGCTCTTGAGGTCAAAATACGTCCACTGTGCACTGTCTGCATCTAATTATAAACCGTTATATTGTCCACGAATTAGGAAGTGCGTGTTAGCATGTTGTTAACTTTACTGTGATGGCAAAACTCCCCTCTGGTCTCATTGTGGTGAATAATTAGGATGCTCAGAATGCATAAGGGGAGTGAGGAATAACTTTAGACCAGTGTAAACAGTTTAAAAGGAACTAGTTCAGCTTTTAAGACAGTAAAAATAGGTATAGTGCCTTTAGGTAAATGGTACAAGGATATACAAACTAATATCTGTGAGCTGGCATTTACGTTATCTAAATTATGTCACCTTTTCCACCTTTTAGCTTTAAATGTAAAAAAGTGATTTGAAAAAAAAAGTTGAGGGTATCTCCATGGAGACAAGCAGGTGATGCCCCAAGACTCAAGTATTTATTTTTAGCAATAGAAAATCTATAACTGAATAAATGCAAAACAAAAAGTTCCCAACCAATGTAAATTATGCACAGGACTTTGATTCACTCTGTGTACAAATTATGCTCTAGAAATACACTTTTACAGTTTTAGTAATTATCTTGACAGGCCTAATGATAATAACTGCTGACTGTATTCATTGTATTCATCATAAGAACATTTGCATTACACAGTATTTTCTCTATAGTCAGATTACTCCCACCTTTTCAATAACATATGTTCTTTTCACAACCATTTTAATAGGCCCATTATATCAAAAGAGATTTAATCTGAGTCTGAGTCTGACTTGCTGGGTCTTTTTATTGTTTCTACAGAATGAGGATTTACAGTAATTCTGGTTCTGTCTATTCAATCTGCAGATGGACCATTGTTTCACCTTTAACCCTCATAAAACTGCATGGGTGTATCCATTTTTGTTGTATTTTTTTGATGAGTCAGATGAGTATGAGCTGTGACCTCAGTGTGATCAGAAATGTCCTCAGCTACTGAAAGATCTAGTCATAAGGTGTACATAAATAAATGTATACTTTTCCCCAAATACTAAGTAAAAGTATTTTTCATGGTAGTTTTACTAATATACTACAATTAACACTTAGTAAGTAACTTTAACTGAACTTTATCTACATACATGCATACATACATGCACACATACATACATACATACATACATACATACATACATACATACATACATGCATGCATACATACATACATACATACACACATACATACATACATACATACATACATACATACATACATACATACATACATGCATGCATACATGCATACATACATGCACACATACATACATACATACATACATACATACATACATACATACATACATGCATGCATGCATGCATACATACATGCACACATACATACATACATACATACATACATACATACATACATACACACACACACACACACACACACACACACACACACACACACATACACACATACACCCCTACACACACACACCTACATAGATGCATACATACACACACACACACACACACACACACACACACACACACACACACACATATACAATATTACATGTCACAATATATATTTTTTACTACATTGTTATTTAGTTTAGTAAACATTTTGATAGGATGAGAAACTTTATTTGTCCCATAATGGAGAAATTCCAGTGTTGCAATGCTCAGTATAAGAACAGCAAGAGAGTAGAAATAGGCAATCAAAAATCAAGATAAATACAAATGAGAAAATAGCCTTAAATTTAACACAACACTGTGGCAACATATCAAATGTAGTTGGTCCAAGTATTGATCCCTGTGGAACCCCATCCATTGAATTTAGCCATTAGACCAGGGGTGTCAAACTCATTTTCACCGAGGGCCACATCAGCAAAATGGCCGCTATCAAGGGCCAGATGTGACTGTAGATGCAACAGTGTAAATATCACTAAATGTAACCGAATGTCATGTAAAATAAATGTAATTATTTATTAACTAAATAACGGTTTCTGTAAAAAACTGACATTTTTAAAAATGCTCTGCTTCAAATACAGCCTTTTACAGCCTTTTAAATATTGAACAATTTGTTGTTTTTCTTGCAAACTAACTTTTGCATACTTAGCTCCATGTTTGGTGTCAAAATGTCGATGTCCTTCCATGCCAACAATTTTCCTCTTCATGAACATTTTGTGATGATCATTTGCAAATATTTCTCAGTTCCACTTGCTGGGAAAATCTTATTAGTTTATTGTCAGTGCACACATTAAAGCAGTAAAGACTTATTTTAAAATGACAGTCATGCCTTTTAATTTATCTTCTCGCGGGCCACATAAAATGACGTGGCGGGCCGCATGTGGCCCCCGGGCCTTGAGTTTGACACATGTGTATTAGACTGTATTGCTCTTCATTTTATCACACACAGATGCACACATATTTGCTTTTAACTAAATAAATTTAAATCAAAGCAATTATTATTATTATTATGTATGTATTATAATTTCTTTGCAAAATTTTTATAATTATTTATTTTGTTTGAGAGAATTATTTTGGAACTCCCAGCTGTTTCCATCCCTCTGTTTTGAAGACATATGTGAGAAAACCCTGTATTCAAATAAGGCTGTGGGCGTTTGTAGGAAGACTCTTACTGTGACGTGCAGAAATCCCCCTTCACAATAAAAGCCCGTATTCTCAGCCTATCTTTAGAAATGTCTTTTGATTTCTGTGAGATAATTTAAATGAGGGAGGAAGAAGCGAAACCAGGTCATGAGAGCCTTTTTCCTTTTTTTTTTAAGCTAAATCGGGTTAAATGCTCTGTGGGTTTTGAGTCATCTGGTGATTCCCATAGAGTTGCTAAAATGACAAGAAGGATTAATTACTTTAAATGTAATTATTTATTTAAACATTTAGTTTTTTTTTTTAGTTTTTTTTATACAATCAACAGATAAACTGCAGTTAATGTGGGCAGAAAAAAAAAGTGTTATCTAGGAATTTAGCGGAAAATCTTTAGTTTATTATATCATAGTTTAGCTAATATTAAGTTTGTAAGCAGAACCTTTACTAAAATCTATTCATTGTAGTTAAAATATGGCATTTACCTTGTCCACAACAGCAGGACAATTATTTGTGTTATCACTTAAATGCAGTAAAATAGCTTATAGATAGTTAGCGTTTTTACCTTTCATTCATACGCATTAAAAATATAGGATACGCTATTGTTTAAATGAGATTTCCACACATCCCACTACTCAGCCCTGTGTTTATTACTATATGATTATGGGGTGAAATAATTAAATGTAACCATTTGACTGACCAGAGTACAAAAGTTTATTCAAACTTCAACTATTTCTGAATACAGTCCACTACACTCTACACTAATTGCATTTTAGTCGTGCCAGCTTTAGTTTAGCATTTTTACTACTACTACTACCACCACTAATGTATTGACCAAATTAGCTCCAATCCAACTCTAAACCTGGCATTAATTACTTTGCGTAAAGCTCATAAATACCTGTTTTAAATGTGTGCCTTTGCTTTCAGTGTAAAGTGAATTGCTGTATTGTTTTTCGAGCGGCATAAATAGTGCGTTGTAAGGGGTTTAAGTAGTTTGTCTTGGAACTGGACATCTGAAAGGTTTCTGTTTTGCCTGCTCTTAAAGGGAGGACTTTAATCATTGACAGTGTACTGCATTGAATCAGGGAGTCCTGGTGGTCCCCGAGCTGTGGGAGGGACTAGTCGGAATGTGCCAATGAGAAGTGCTGAAAAAGAGGGTCCTAACGTCTGATTGGTTGAGGTTAGATTTGAAGTTAAGGACGTCTTTGACTTTTAGAAATGCAAGAGATACCCTGATTTACAATATGCAAAACAGTAGTGGTTGTACTAGTAGGAGTAGAGTTAGCACGGTTGCAGACTATAATTACTACCACTACTACTACTACTATTACTACTGATTCCTCCATTACCACTACATTTATTTACTTAAGGGCCTGAATTACATTTTTCTGTGTATCTGAGCAAAATTTGTCATGTCCCAGAACAGATAAATCATATAAGTAGCTCTTGAGGTCAAAATAAGTCTGCTGTGCGTTTTATTGTCCGATAACTGGGAGGTGCGCAGTTAGCATGCTAGTTGTTCTTAGCATTATAGCAAGTTTGTTAGCTTTACTGGCCTCTGAAAGTTGTGAAAAGCACTTATAAGCATGCAGTGAATTGTGCAAGGAATGCGCTAGGGAAGTGAGGAATAACGTTGGCTGACTGTTTTTGCGTTTTTAAAATAGTAAGCATTTTTTTGCTATATTACCACGTGAGGATAAAACCTTACATACTTTGGGTTATGTTCATGCTACTAAATCGGGTGCATGACTGGAATACCTCCTTCCCCCTGTACATTTTGTCATCATTGACTTTGACAAACCTGTCGGCCATATACAAATCTATTCAAATTCATCACCCGGGGCTGGAAAATAAACTAGCAAATACAATATATCTGTTAAAATGATGAACAATGAAAAAATGCGTCAGCCATATACAAATCTATTCAAATCCTTTATATTGTTGTTAGTAGTTTGTAACAGTTTGTTTTGTTGTCTTAACAAAAAGGAGCTGTCTCTTGTCGTCTGTTGGCTACTGATCTCCTACGGGACACAATTTAAAACATTGGTGCAGATTTTCAGAGCCTTGCATGGTCAGGCTCCAACCCTTTTGCTCTTTGAGGTCTCTGAATCAGAACCTGCTGGTGGTTCCTCATACTCTTTTTCAGACCAGAGAAGACAGCTCCTTCCAGGCTGTTGCTCCCAGCCTCTGGAGCGACCTCGCACTCTCCTTGACTGGAGTGTGTTGATGTCCTCAAAAGCCGACTCAAAACGCACTTATTTGATCAAGAGTCTTAAGGTGCAGTAGTTTTTTAGGCGCTGCTATGACCGCCATATTGTTGTACTGTCTCTGTTGTAATTGTGTGTTATTTTTATGAATTTTGTTGTGTAACTTCCTTGTCTGTAAAAGGTGCTATATAAATAAAGTTGCTTGCTGTTTGGTTGAGGTAGATTTGAATTAGAGACACAGAAGTGGTTTAACATTTGTTGCTTGACTTTTAAAATGCAAAGGTTAGCCTGATTTGCAATACTTAAATATTAGTGGCAGTACCAGTAGTACAGTTACTTCAGTATAATATTAAATGTGTACTATGTAACTTCTAAGGTGGAAGGTCCAGTACTTGCTTGTCTCCATGGAGATGTTATTTCTTGGCAGCATGCGTCCGTCCTCTGAGCAGGATTGCATCTCCACAAACCTGACTCTTATTAGTACAGACTATAACTGCTATTACTACAACTACTAAAATTACTACAACAGCCAGCGCCACTACTACTACTTAGAACTTTTAAAAGATTGAACTACAAAGTAAATATACTGTTAAAATGATAAACGATGACATGTCCCCTTCACCTTTGCTGTATTAGTTCTTCATATTTGACTTTGACAAACGGGTCGGCCACATGCAAATCCATTCAAACTCCTCACCTGGGGCTGACCCACACCGAGGGGAGCGTCTTCCGGGGAAACTTCCAGGAATACCAGGGTTGGGAGGTCAGAGGTCAACTTTTACACCTGTCAACAAGGAGCAGCTGCTTTTTTATGGCTTAATACTTCATTTATGGTACAGTAGCTATGGGATCTTTTGGATGTCCGTGTAATCCCTCATTTGGATGGTTAAAGGAGTTCTTATGGGGTGAATAGAGAGCCCCCTACTGCACTTGCAAGCATGCCACTGAGTCGGTGTCCATGAAGTCTTGGTTATCACAAGAAAGTGGCGGATTGTTCCAAGTTTTTATGAATAAAAATGAGGACAAATAGAAAAGTGAATTAGTGCATCGTTAAAGAGAGAGATCCGGGCAGCAGTCGAAGGCGGGGACCTCGACGACCGGATCTCCGGACATGGAGACTAGCTCTGGGGACATGGAATGTCACCTCGCTGGGGGGGAAGGAGCCTGAGCTTGTGCGGGAGGTTGAGCGTTACCGGCTAGATATAGTCGGCCTCACCTCCACGCACAGCTTGGGCTCTGGAACCCAACTTCTTGAGAGGGGTTGGACTCTCCATTTCTCTGGCGTTGCCCGCGGGGAGCGGCGGCGAGCTGGTGTGGGCTTGCTCATTGCCCCACAGCTCAGCCGCTGCGTGTTGGGGTTCACTCCGGTGAACGAGAGGGTCGCGTCCCTGCGCCTTCGGGTCGGGGACAGGTCTCTCACTGTTGTGTCGGCCTACGGGCCAAACAGCAGTGCAGAGTACCCGGCCTTCTTGGAGTCCCTGGGAGGGGTACTAGACAGTGCACCAACCGGGGACTCCGTTGTTCTCCTGGGGGACTTCAACGCCCATGTGGGTAACGACAGTGACACTTGGAGGGGCGTGATTGGGAGGAACGGCCTCCCCGATCTGAACCCGAGCGGTGTTTTGTTATTGGACTTCTGTGCTAGTCACAGCTTGTCCATAACAAACACCATGTTCGAGCACAAGGGTGTCCATCGGTGCACATGGCACCAGGACACTCTAGGTCGGAGGTCGATGATCGACTTTGTTGTCGTGTCATCTGACCTTCGACCACGTGTCTTGGACACTCGGGTGAAGAGAGGGGCTGAGCTGTCAACTGATCACCACCTGGTGGTGAGTTGGATCCGCTGGCGGAGGAGGAAGCCGGACAGACCTGGCAGGCCCAAGCGCATTGTGAGGGTCTGCTGGGAACGTCTGGCGGAGCCCTCTGTCAGGGGGGTCTTCAACTCCCACCTCCGGGAGAGCTTCTCCCTGATCCCGGGGGAGGTTGGAGACATGGACTCCGAGTGGGCCATGTTCTCCACCTCTATTGCCGATGCGGCTGCTCGTAGCTGTGGTCGTAAGGTCTGTGGTGCTTGTCGCGGCGGCAATCCCCGAACCCGGTGGTGGACACCGGAAGTAAGGGATGCCGTCAAGCTGAAGAAGGAGTCCTATCGAGCCTTGTTGGCTCGTGGGACTCCTGAGGCAGCTGATGAGTACCGGCAGGCCAAGCGTGCCGCGGCTCGGGCAGTCGCAGAGGCAAAAACTCGGGGTTGGGAGGAGTTCGGGGAGGCCATGGAGGAGGACTATCGGATGGCCTCAAAGAGATTCTGGCAAACCGTCCGACGCCTCAGGAGGGGAAAGCAGTGCTTCACCAACACTGTTTACAGTGCGGGTGGAGAGCTGCTGACTTCGACTGGGGATGTTGTCGGGCGGTGGAAGGAATACTTTGATGATCTCCTCAATCCCACTGTCACGTCTTCCGAGGAGGAAGCAGAAACTGGGGACCCAGAGGCGGACTCGTCCATCACCCTGGCTGAAGTCACTGAGGTGGTTGGCAAGCTCCTCGGTGGCAAGGCTCCGGGGGTGGACGAGATCCGTCCTGAGTACCTCAAGTCTCTGGATGTTGTGGGACTGTCTTGGCTGACACGTCTCTGCAACATCGCGTGGCGGTCGGGGACAGTACCTGTGGAATGGCAGACCGGGGTGGTGGTCCCTCTGTATAAGAAGGGGGACCGGAGGGTGTGTTCCAATTACAGGGGAATCACACTCCTCAGCCTTCCCGGTAAGGTCTATTCCAGGGTACTGGAGAGGAGAATCCGACCGATAGTCGAACCTCGGATTCAGGAGGAGCAGTGTGGTTTTCATCCTGGTCGTGGAACACTGGACCAGCTCTATACTCTCCATCGGGTCCTCGAGGGTTCATGGGAGTTTGCCCAACCAGTCCACATGTGTTTTGTGGATTTGGAGAAGGCATTCGACCGTGTCCCTCGTGGTGTCCTTTGGGGGGTGCTCTGGGAGTATGGGGTCCGGGGCTCTTTGCTAAGGGCTGTCCGGTCCCTGTATGACCGGAGCAGGAGCTGTGTTCGCATTGCCGGCAGTAAGTCAGACCTGTTCCCGGTGCATGTTGGACTCCGCCAGAGCTGCCCTTTGTCACCGGTTCTGTTCATTATATTTATGGACAGAATTTCTAGGCGCAGCCAGGGGCCGGAGGGGGTCTGGTTTGGGAACCACAGGATTTCATCTCTGCTGTTTGCAGATGATGTTGTCCTGATGGCTTCTTCGAGCCAGGACCTGCAGCAGGCACTGGGGCGGTTTGCAGCCGAGTGTGAAGCGGCTGGGATGAGAATCAGCTCCTCCAAATCCGAGGCCATGGTTCTCGACCGGAAAAAGGTGGTTTGCTCTCTCCGGGTGGGTGGTGAGTCTCTGCCCCAAGTGGAGGAGTTCAAGTATCTCGGGGTCTTGTTCACGAGTGAGGGAAGGATGGAGCGGGAGATTGACAGGCGGATCGGTGCAGCGTCTGCAGTGATGCGGTCGCTGTATCGGTCCGTTGTGGTAAAGAAGGAGCTGAGCCTGAAGGCGAAGCTCTCGATTTACCGGTCAATCTACGTTCCTACCCTCACCTATGGTCATGAGCTTTGGGTAATGACCGAAAGGACAAGATCGCGGATACAAGCGGCTGAAATGGGCTTCCTCCGCAGAGTGGCCGGGCGCACCCTTAGGGATAGGGTGAGGAGCTCGGTCACACGGGAGGAGCTCGGAGTAGAGCCGCTGCTCCTACACGTTGAGAGGAACCAGCTGAGGTGGCTCGGGCATCTGCTCAGGATGCCTCCTGGACGCCTCCCTAGGGAGGTGTTCTGGGCATGTCCCACCGGGAGGAGGCCCCGGGGAAGACCCAGGACACGCTGGAGGGACTATGTCTCTCGGCTGGCCTGGGAACGCCTTGGGGTCCCACCGGAGGAGCTGGAGGACGTGTCCGGGGTGAGGGAAGTCTGGGAGTCCCTGCTTAGACTGCTGCCCCCGCGACCCGGCCCCGGATAAGCGGAAGAAAATGGATGGATGGATGGATGCATCGTTAAAACCCAAAACAATGCATGCATAGCTTCTTCAAATATTCTAATAATTCTAATATTTACTCCTTTGGGTAGTTTCTTGATTATAGGTGCTGTAACAATGATATAAGCACATTCTGAATCTACTTTACCAACAATCTAGGCCTAATAGTTCTAATTTAGTTCTAATTTCCACAATTTTACATAATAAAATTTGAAAAATCCATGCAGAAGTTATGTCTAAAGTATTTTAAAACATCTGAAAGGGCATCATACAGCTCATTTAAAGTGCATATGACAGGTTAAACCACACATTTGCCTAGTTTCATTCATAATTTTACTTCCTGGTTGGACAGGGGCAGCAGAGGTGACATATGTAGAGGTAACTCAATAACTGTTAGTCTACCTAGCAACCATAATGTAAACCAGGGCTATAGCTCTTCTAATTTACATTAGTTATAATTTGAAAATTTTAAATATATGTGTTCTTTGTGAGTATATTCTCTTTGGGTACTATTCCTCCAAAACAAGTAAGAATTTGGAAAAAAAAAAAATATATATATGCACTTTAAGGGGCCTGTACCTTTTTTGCCCCAGTACACATATATTGCATAAGCAGTGCTTCAGGTCAAAATATGTCTGCTGTGTGTTGTTTACCATTTTATTGTTCGATAACTAGGAAGTATGTATTAGCATGCTAGTTGTTGTTAGCTTTACAACACAGAAAAATCTATGAAAGTTGTGAAATGAGCTTAAATTCTCATCACTGTGAATAATTAGAATGGTCAGAATGCACAAGGTAAATGAGGAATAACTTTGAAATCTAACAAACAGTTTAAAATGAACTAGTTTTGTTTTTTGCATTTTTAAAAATCAGGGGCAACACCTTTAAGTTTTCTCAATCTTTATATTTGGTCTCGTCTGTACCTCTGTGACTGCATGTGTCACACTCACGCTCCACATTCCTCACATTTGAATAACTTTTGCATCCTGATTCTTTTTCCCCTGCAGCTGCAACTCGACCATGGAGCCGTTAGCAGAAGCATTACAATAGATGTGTGGATAAGAAGTTTCACATGTGGGCTCATGTTGGAGAATGAGGACAGTTAGGACAAAGGTTAGGCCAGGACTACTAGCTGACAGCCTCCAAATGATTAAGAGAAAAGTACTAGCTGGTGTCAGTAGTAGTAGTAGTAGCTGTTGTTGTTATTGTTGTATTGGTGTTTGTAGTTATAATAGTAATATGGGGAAGAAACCAATAATAGTAGTGTTAGTGGTAGTAGTAGTAGTGGTACCAGTAGTTGCATTAGTGTTACTATTAGTATCATTATTATCAGTAGTAGAACTGAGTATTAGTAGAAGTGTATATATATATATATATATATATATATATATATATATATATATATATATATATATATATATATATATATATATATATATATATATATATATATATATGTGTGTGTGTGTGTGTGTGTGTGCGTGTGCGTGTGGGTGGGGGTGTGTGTGCGCGTGGGTGTGTGTGTGTGCGCGGGTGGGGGTGTGTGTGTGTGTGTGTGCGCATGTAGGCATGTGTGTAATAATTGCATTGATTGAGTTGGCAGGGGACCAACAGATGTAAAGTAAACGTGTGACCCCATACGTGGCATTACATTGATGGCAGGTAGTAGTAGTAGTTTTAGTTATATTTTATTGATTGTGGCAATCATTGAAATGAAATTGTATCTTTGTAAAAACAACAGTATTAGTGTGGCAATAGTGGTAGTAGGAGTAATCATAAAAGATCAGGGTAGTAGTAGCCTACTAACCTTTGTAGAAGAATTTAAAAAAAAATTGAAGCAGTACTAAAGGTTGTAGTGAAATAAAAACTATTTTTGAAGTAATAGTTCTTGCACTTGAGCTGTGGTTCTGTCTTGGGGCCATACATGACTTAAAACCATAAGTGAAGGATGTCTTTGTGAGTTGTAGAAAAGTGAGGGGGACTCTGTTCCTAGAAAGAGTGTTATATAACTGAGCATGTGCAGATGAGGCTGCTCCAAGTGGCCCCTAATGTCTATGAAATATGCCATTGAACCTGCTGCATACCACACAGCAAGGCTTACTGCACTACTGCCATCCACTTCTACTGCTACTATTATAAATGCAATCTACTACAAACACTGCTACTATTATTACTACTACTATGACTACTACTGCTACCACTAACACTATTACTACTACTGCTATTTAGATACTTACGCAATTACAACTACAACCACTACCACCACCATCACTACTACTACTACTACTACTACTACTACTACTACTGCTGCTGCAAATACTACAAATACTACTACTAGTACTGTTCTTAGATACTCACTATAGCTATTTCTGCAATAACATCTACCATCACTACTACAATAATAACTACAACAACTATACTACTACCACTACTACAATTACAACTTCTATTATTTTGATACTATCACTATAGTTACTTGTGCCACTATCACTACCACTATTACTGCTGCTGTTTTTGTAGTTGATAGTCCTTAAAAGTAGTACTGAACAAATTGAATTAAGCCTAACTACTAGCCAACAACAACAACAACAACAACAACAACAACAACAACAACAACAACATTGGTATTTTACCTACCAATCTCAGTAGTTAGCATAATTGTTTTGCTAACCAATAGCTGCTTATACATTTCCTGATCTGCTTTGGTCCTTGTGAACTTTGACCCCTGACCCCACAGAGGTGAGTGGTGGTTAGGAGAGCTGTGGTTCATTGGCCTCAGAGTGGAGGAACTTCTAAGAAATACAGGGTACACCGGAAAATCCCTAATGTGCCTCCATAAAAACACAGGGAAACTGGAGCCATGCTCCAAGTGGGTAACTTTATCACTGTGCACTAGAGCAGTAACATGTCATGTACTGCACACAGCCATGAAGTAAACATGGAAAGTACAAAGTTGGAAAAAAAACTCAAGGCACTCAAAAACTACAACATTATGACGTTTGTCATATACCACATGGCAAATAAGGACAAACAATCATGGCAGATATAAGTGTGACTCATATTATGGTGTACATAACGTTCGTTGTTATTGTTGATTGTTGCTAGGTCCACCTGAAGCTAACCCTCATTTGCACCAAAGCATAAGGCGGCAGCAGTGTAGTATGCACTGATGAATCGCGTTAATGGTAATTAATTTGACAGTGAACACCAGCATTGCTTTATTTGCATCCTACAGACACTATGCGTTGCTCAAATTAGGTTAGAGTTTGTCAAAATCCAAACTTCTTTCAAGCTTTCACAAACCATTCCACACATTTTACTTAGACCCTTATGCCGAATTTAAATTGACAAGGTAGGTCTGGTACATACATTGAGCAGGTTATTTGCAGATTATCTGCTACATCAACAATGACAACTGCGGGGTGTATTTGACCACAGCAAGGAGGTTTCACGTGGGTTCATGCAATACCACTCATATAACAACCTAAAAACCGCACCAGATGCTGCGGTGTCCAGGAAAAATAGACTTCTTGCGGATTCTTTCTGCAGACTCTCCCTTACCTGGACCCGCACTCGCACTCTGCTGAGGGTAGTACAACAGGGCACATTCATTTGAATGACTTTGTAAGTCTTGCAGGACCCGCGTGAGTCTCAAACCTCACTGCACAGTCAGTGTACAGCGGGTGTTAGACTGAAGCAGAGTTCACAAAAGGTGGCTGTGTGGTTAGCGTGGTCCCCCAACCCTGTGATTGTGTCCTTAGGCAAGACATTTCACCCACCTCACCATTGAAAAACGTTGGTACAGCCTCACTTCTGTCAGTCTGCCCCAGGGCAGCTGTGGCTCCAATAGTAGTTTACTACCACTGAATGTGAACAGTGTAGTGCTTTGAGAGGCGCTGTCAAATATAAGGCATCATTCTTGTTACTATTTTAATATGAGGTAAGATTTAGTGTTTAACTCCCACTGATTCCTGCAGAGGGCACAGACACTAATGTTCCATGTTTGGGACAAAGTAGAGCAGAAACAGGCGCAAC
The DNA here is from genome assembly GCF_009829125.3 of Periophthalmus magnuspinnatus. Classification (NCBI taxonomy): domain Eukaryota; kingdom Metazoa; phylum Chordata; class Actinopteri; order Gobiiformes; family Gobiidae; genus Periophthalmus; species Periophthalmus magnuspinnatus. The sequence continues at coordinate 10,984,664 of NC_047130.1, forward strand.
ATTATATTAAGTTATGCAACATGAAAAAACAGACAAAATGAGGCCTAAATGATAAAAAATATACCACAATAAATCATCACAATATGCCTTCTTTAAAGATACTTCTGCATTGTATTAAAGGTCTGAACACAGTTAGCCCCTCTGCCCAGTGAGCTGTGTTAGCTTAGCAGATTTGTGGTGGTCAGCAGTCCTCCTCTGTGTGAACTCAACCAGAAAACACATCTTCCTTTCTCCACTGTCCGGATGTGTTTACACGCTGCCTCTGTAAAACAAACACTCTGCCAGTGCTGGGAGCTAGCAGCTAATGCTAACAGAGGCAGTGGAGCAGACAGAGGACAGATATAACAGCCCTATGAGGTAAGGCTATGGCCAGAGCCAAAGTACACAGATGAGGGGGTTTTACTTTGTCAAACATGGTAATGACTGGAAATGGAAAAATAGGGTGGCCAGATAAAATGATAACATTTGTCCAATAGTTTGTTCCTTCTTTGGATAACTGCTGAGATATAGCCAACTGACCACTGAAGCCTCAGAAAGGAGAACAGGAAATCAGCTGTCTGCCTTTTCCTTTGAACCTGAGTTTGACCTTTTGCCAAACTACAACTTCCTCAAAGTTCACCTAACAATGTCTAATTTCTTGAAGAGGATAGGATGAAGGAAGAGATTGATGTAGGCCAGGGGTGTCCAAACTTTTTGCACAGAGGGCCAGATTTGGTGAGGTGAAAACGTGCAGGGGCCGACCATTCACCCTGATATTTCTTTGAACCATTAATATTAAATGCACACAAACTATTTTATTTTTTTTATTTTTTTTTACTTTTTATTGCAACTGGCTTTCACCTTTCAAAAACAAAATGAATTATACACAGATTATAAATATGAAAAAGTGAACATTTAATCTTGATTATCACAATAAAATTAATTCACTGAGATTTTCAAATTTATTCACCAAACAAACTGAGACTGGACTGAAACTGAGATCTGGACTGTAGTAAATAGGCCTGGTCTGGCTCAAAGACGGTGGTTTGGATGCACAAAACGTCACGCAGGTGAGTCAGTCTTGTCCTTGCACGGTTCTTGTTAAAGTTCATAACCTAGAACTAAACAAACTCAGCATTTTCTTAGCAAATGTTCGAATTTCTTTAAACGTGTCTTTATCCAATTGCCGTACGGGCCACACATAATTATTTTTATTCAAGAGGCTGTGGGCCAGGGGAAATTTGTACATGGGCCACAATTGGCCCCCGGGCCGTACTTTGGGTATGCCTGATGTAGGCTGTACTTGCTGGGGAAATCCAAAATGATATGACTTTGTATTTTTTATACAGACTCACTGACACATGTGAAACGAAGAAGGTCATTGGTCACCTTGCATTTATAAACAAAATGACATTTCTCTCACTTCAGATTAACAGAGTTTAAGGCTTTGCTCATTAATTCTTTTCCTTTCATTTTCCCTCATGAACAGCCATATTTGTTTTGTTACAGCTGGACCATGCCTGTCCCTGATTGTTTGATCCATCTGTCAATCACACCCATCTGAACTCAGGGGGAGATTCACCAGTGACCGGACTCACATCTACATAATGTGAGTTCTGGATCCCAGGCAAGTGGGCTCCAACTTAATTAAGAACATAAACAATTACTGAAGCTTCTTAGGTGATAGTCCTGTCATCTATAACTGGAAGGTTTATGGGCCAGTTCCAGCTCTAGCCTGTGTATACTTTCTAGTACAAAGGCATTTTTCTGATATAGGCTATAGCAACAGCTGTGTTGGAGTAGACTGAAGCAAACGTGACTACAAATCTGCACCATCGCCTCCTGTGACGACCACTACTCACACACCACATTCATACATAGGCAAGGTGAGCGAAGTGTCTTGCCTAAAAACACAAAAACAGTAGGCAATACTCTGAGCAGGGTTGGAACTGCAAACCTTCTAGTTAGCACAGATTAGCAGCTAAGCAGCTGTGACTACAGGCTGTTAAATGAAAAGTATAATGATCTGAGAATCATATTAAACTTGTAAAGCACATGACATATTCCATGTTTGGGATGTTAAGGTTATTTGGTTTATTAATTATCTGCATGCCATAAAATATAAAATAATTGCAATAATTTCTTTAAAAAAGTAATTTTGCTTCAGTCTATTCTCTGATATTCCACAGTATGACATAAAACGTATCTATCTCCATGGAGAAAGTTTTAACTTTCTATTTTTTATGGAATCAACTCCAGAAAGTTGTACTGTACCTTTAAATCTTGATGTAAATAATCTTAACATTTAAATTAGATTTAGCTTTGTGACAGCCCTGTTGCTGGGGTTCAGAAGACACATCACCATATTCTATAGGCCAGTAATATTTTATACAGACAGGGGCAGCTAAAATTAATATAGTTAAAATGCAGGTTTTTGTTGTAATACAGGGAGTTTTAGGGTCTAGTCATTAATAGAAATGATCAGGCTCAACATTTGTGAATTTACTTTTTGGATATTTCATGGCAAAGTGTAATCAATAGGAAAAACTTGCTCTTGTCCCCTTGTGGAGTATGACATGATCACATTGTAGAGTGTGAAAATCAATCAATCCCACTGTAGCGAAGTTACTCATTCATAATATTACTCAACACTTACACTTGTCTTTTTCAGACAATTACTCAAACTATAATGTTCCAAAACTCTCTTGGGACAATGACTGCCTATTTTGACGCAGGCTTTATCCCAAATTCCATTGACCATTTAGACTGGTCACAATAACTCATCTTATTACGTTTATCTGACAAAGCATTACATTTTAAACTCTCAAATCACTTCCGTTCCCGTCAAATCCCTCCTCAACTTCCTCCTGATGAAAAAAAAAGAACTTTTACTATCCACACAAGAGGAACTTAGACACATGCTAGTTTGGTGAAGCCTCACTGTGAAAGAATGCATGGAATTCAACCCAACTCGCGTCCGATTGGGCACGACGTATCCATGGGTGGAGTTGGAGCGCTCTGATTGGCCGATGATGAGTTCCGGGTGGTCGTTTGAATTGGAAAGTGTTCAAAAGTGTAATTGGATCATGGTAGCAGGGCTTTTCCGTTAGCCATTGCCAGACTGGAGCCATGTGTTACTGGAACATACGGAGAGAGGGTTAGTCAGCGGAAATAAATCCAGATTAAATAATAAACTACAATACAAGAGGATAGGGAGGATGGGAGGGTCAGAAATACAGGATAAGTTTTGGAAAGGATTACCCTGGAAACTCGGAGATAGAATAGTGAATAATGTTTTGGCATAAAGTTTGGAAGAAAACACTTGAAAAAGACAGGAAAATGTACCTATTTTTCAACTTATTTTGGAGGTACATGACAGGGACATGGTACATGACAGGGACATGGTACATGACGTCACAGCATTTCTTAACCATAAAATGAGTGGTGACATTATACGAGTGTCAATGGAAAGTAATGTCAAAACATGTCTAAAATGTGAAAGAGCTGCTACTTTACTTCTAGCCTATGGGGTATTAACTGCTAACCATAGACTGTATAAAGAAGTAGTCTAAGTGAGTGCGACGTCACCCACAGTGTTCGGCTCCAGCCAAATGAAGCTAATCAAAGCTAGCAGTGACAGGGGCAAAATTGGAGCGAATTCTGACCGCAAGTATCACAGCAACCAAAGAGCCGATCTGGAGTGAGGCTGTTGAAGGTGTATGAATATATTATATATATTTATATTAAATCTAAATTACCATTTTATTACAGAAACAAATATTGTATCCCAATGAGTTACAGAAACGAAATAGTGCAAGCAACCTTCCTATCTGAATTGGATTATGGGGATGTGGTACATGCAGACTTCAGCCTCTGCTTTGAAACCATTGGATCCACTATTTCACTCTGCCCTTCGTTTTATTACAGGTGATGGATTTGTAACTCATCACTTGTGTCACACGTTGGTGACACAAATGCAATTTAATAATCTGATAACAAACTTTTATACACACACCTGCACTTGTTATTGATGTTTTATATGGACTTATTTGCTTCGATTGTTTTTTCGGTTTTTGTTGTATTTTAAACAAGGCACCCATGAAAAAGGGAGCCCAAGTGCTCTCATTGGGTCCCCCTGTATAAGTAAAGATTATATATATATATATATATATATATATATATATATATATATATATATATATATATATATATATATATATATATATATATATATATATATATATATATATATATATATATATATATACATACATACACGTTTTGGCTTAGCTAGTGTACAACATTTTAGTAACAGGAAAATGTAAAATGTATTTTTATTCAATGATATATTTTGAGGTATATGATGCAGTAGTGATATATGCAGGTGGGAAACTGTAAGGAGCTTAAGTACTAATATCACTACCACAGCTACTAGAACAACTTGCAACCATTTGTAGCCTAATTGTTTTTGCTGCTGTTACATCCTGTACTGCTACAAGGATACTGGAGTATAGTGCCACAACTACTACTTTTTCTCAACTTCTACTTATAATACTTTTCCCAACTACTACAACTACTTTTCCAAACAACTACAACTTCATTTCTAGTCAGTCATGATACAACATGAATGTAAACACACCGGATTACAGCCAAAGGCAAACTTCCATCTGTTGTCCCAGAGGGCTGGGGTCACAAAAGGGCTAACTACTTCTACTACTTCTACTACAACTACATTCCCTACTTTTTCCAACTACTAAAACAATTACTTTTCACAATTACTAGTCATCTACTACTACTATTATTGCTATTACTACTGCTGCTACTACTTCTACTAATGCTACATTTCCTAACTACTACAACTATTTTTTCCAACTACTACTACAACTTTCCCCAGCTACTACAAGCCTACTTTTCCCAATTACTCCTTTTCCATATAAAGTAAACATTCCAATTATACTTCATTAGCCTTAGCCTTAGCGTTTGCAGTTGAACCATTGAAGTGGCAGTTAGCATAACAGTCTTTGAAGAGCCACCCTGTAAGTACTCCATGTTATGACAGATCGACTTCTATTTTCTTTTGTGAAAGTGTGATTTTAATCCACTTATCTCCTGACCCCTCCTGACCCGCGCTGACCCCTCCTGTTCACGGCCTGACGCTTGCATTAAAGAGAGAGAGGGGTCAAAGGTCGCGGGGTGTTAACGATGAGGTCATAACTGCTACCGAGCCATACACCACTCAAAAGAGCTGCAATGTTTCCTAGGCGCTTTGTTCATTCGAGTGAAGAGTATCCAGTTTGTTTTCATGTAATAAAGTAAAATTTGTACAGATATATTATAAAAGGAGCTCTTGAGGTCAAAATGAGACCACTGTGTGCTGTTCGCATCTAATTATAATGTTTTTTTATAGTCCACGAACCAGGAAGTAATGATAGTGTGCTGGCTGTTGGCATGCTCGTTGTTGTTAGCACTGTGATGGCAAAACTCCGCTCGTGTCTCTGAAAGTTGTGAAAAGTGTTTATGAACTGAACATTCTGAGTGATTAGGATGTTCTGAATGCATAAGGTAAGGGAGGAACAACTTTGGGCCACTGTTTTTTGTTTTTTAGAGTTTTAAGACTGTAAAAAACAGGTACAGCATCTTTAAGTGGTGGTTAATCGTCAGAGCTGCTGGGGGTTTACAGCCTGGACAGTGGATTCCAGTCTGTGCCTTTTCTCCCTCCAGCTGTCATGATCAAGCAATACAAGTGAAGTGTCTTGCTTAAGGACACAACTTGTGCAAAGGCTGGAGCTGGTATTTAACCCCTATCCTCTGGATATGTAGGCAACTGTTTAGCTATTTACTGTTTTAAAGGTAGGTATGCCAGATTTTGATTTAGATTCTATAAATTTGACCTATCTGTGTCCTCACATACAAGATGTTCAAATGAAATATAACTTTATTGATAACGATCATAATGCTGATTTATTCTCAGTTACAAAAATACTGAACGTGATGACCAAGCTGTTTGTTATAATTTGGTGTTTTTGTTCTCAGGAAGATCATCCAAACAGAAAGCAGAATGAGCCTCACAATTCTGGAGGTTCTGAGTTTTCACTGTTCATATACTGAGAATGAGAAAAAACCTGTATGCATCCTCTGTCTGCAGGTGTAGGCTCTGGACACACAGGTTCAGTTGTGATTGTAATATCAAAGACTGCAGACTATGCAGACTATATACAGCTCCTTTACGTTACATAAGGAAAAAACATGAATGACATATTAGATAAGAAGGATAATACATTACTTGTACATTGGTAAAACTGTAGCATATTTTATCTTAAGTTAATTGGAAAAGTTATAAAAAAATATATATGAAAAGTCTCCATGGACAGCTCTGCATAACATAACAGCCATACCATCCACCCAGAATCGCTGTGGCTGACTTTAGGTAATTCCAGACTAAGTACTTACACAGAGGCCCTTTAACCACGGTCAGACCCTCCACGCCGGCCTGAAACTTGGTCTGGAACCTGGTCTGAACCCGGACTAAACCAACAGAGCCAGAGACAGAGGAAGTGTGGCTGAGCGGAGGGCACAAAGGACACATATCCTATTCACCAACACAGAACACACACACTGAATGACAGAGTGGAAAGGGAGGGAGAGAGGGAGGGAGAGAGGGAGGGAGAGAGGGAGGGAGAGAGGGACACGGGGGAGGGGGAGAAAAGAGACAGTGGGAGAGTAGAGCGAGCTATAATAATGCCAGTATATTTTGATAACTTCTGATTTTAAAGGAGAGGAAAAGAGAGGGAAGGAAAGAGAGTGGGAGAGGGAGGGAGAGAGAGAGGGAGGGTGAGAAGGAGGGAAGCAGATGGGGAGAGAGATGGAGGGAGAGAGTGGGAGAGGAAGAGAGAGAGAGAGAGTGTGTGAAAGGGAAGGGGGGAAGGGGGTAAAGTGATTTTACTCCAGCCTATTGTAAAAGCAGATGTTTGTTTAAAAATTGAGACAGAGATTTAAATTGAGATTATGTCACATAAACATGTAAAAGGCATAAAACTGTTGGATGAGATCTATAAAGAAGCAACTGCCTAGACTGTTTCTCTGTCATTGTTCCAAATCTGAGCAAGAGAAGGGACTACGCTCTTCTTATTTCTACTTTAATGGATCATTTTCACTGGTACGTTATGGCCTTTGTGAACAAATGAATAAATTGATGAATAAATGAAATAAACGTCTACATTTCCTAATGACTACAACTACTTTCAATGAAGGAATGAATGAATAAGTAAATAAATGAAGGCATGAATGAATAAATGAATGAATAAATGAATGAATGAGTAAACAAATTAATGAATGAAGGAATAAATGAAGAAATCAATAAATAAATGAATAAATAAATGAAGGAACTAATAAATTGATGAATGAATAAATGATTGAACAAATTAATGAATAAATGAAATTAATTACTACATTTCCTAATGACTACAACTACTTTGAATGAAGGAATGAATGAATAAATGAAAAATAAATGAATAAATAAATAAATGAAGGTATGAATGAATAAATGAATTAATAAATACATGAATGAGTAAACAAATCAATGAATGAAGGAATAAATGAAGAAATCAATAAATAAATGAAGGAACTAATAAATTGATGAATGACTAAATGATTGAACAAATTAATGAATAAATAAATTCATTCATTCATTAAAATAAAATTAAACAACAGAAAAACCAAGCCAAAGAGCAGAAATAAAAGCATCATAGCAGATAGAAGTGACTTTAACATCAGCAGCTGGCTCCAGTTCACACCAGAGTCAGGCTCATTTGTGAAAATGAGGCCTGTACTTCAGCGTGATTCAGTAATAATTAGATGTAATGCACTAATAAGGGTGGGCCTGTCACTACAAATACTTCATCTACTTATCCTTCCTTATCTTTCAATAAATAAGACAAGCTCCATCTATCTATTTCTGTCTGTTTGTCTTTTTTTTCCAGCTCTCAGACTGGGAGGTCTTGGGACAACAGCTGACTTCAGTCTCTCAGCTGAAGCCCGTCGGCCAATCACAGCGCTCCTTTCATCCACGGAAATACAGGGGTCACAGAGGTCAAAGGTCAAGGGAACCAAAGAGTTAAAGATCTGCTCACAGCGCCAAAGCAAAACAAACATGGCCACACTCCACCACCGGCTAAATACACATGAAGAATAGTCTATTCACATGTTCTGAAAGAGGAATTTAAAATGAAGACTTATGAATGAGGTTATGTTCTTAGAATCCTCTGACCCATCTGACCCTCTCTGCTCTGTCTGACCCTTTCCTCTACTCTGTCTGACCCTCTCCTCTGCTCCATCTGACCTTCTCCTCTCCATCCTCTGCTCCATCTGAGAACCCATTTATAATTTGCAAACCTGCACTGAATAAATTACTTACATTTAGTTGAATTAAAATATTTGCCTCTCCACAAAAAAACAAAAAAACAAGCCTACACTTTCAAGAGAATATGGGCGTCATAGATTTGGTGCTCCTGAGGTCTGAGATTTTGTGAGAATGCTCCACATGTGGTTAACCAAACAGTTGGCTAGAAATGACTTGATCAGTACACTTTTGCTAGAGCACGGGTGGAGTGGTGAGAGTGGTAACACGGCAGAGGAAGCACTGAGAAAGTGTGGCATTCATGACTTTGCTCTGGTTCCTTTACAATTTTATTACTAATTATTAAATTAATTTAAATGTTTGTTTTAGTTTTGAGGAGAAGAAAAGTTTATCATCATTTTAGTAATCCTGAAATTATTTGTTTCTGGCCAAAGTCATTTAAAAATGTACTTTAGGGATAAAAAGTAAAAGTATTTCACTCAAACTTCTGATGAATTTAGTGTATATATTTTTGTTTGCTTGAACTTGAAAACTTCAGTCAGGATGTCACCACGTACATGGCACAAATAACCCCTCAAATCATAGGAAAAGTTAACTAATGTTTAAGTTCTTCTCTCAAACAGGAAACACTTTATTCCACCTTGTGATGTCATGTGGTAATACAGGAAGTGCTCCACTGTGTTTGATTAAACTCCATACACCTTCACTGGAATAATTTTGATGATTTCAGTCCTGGAATTACCAATCTCTGCTGAACTAAAGGTAAAAGGAGCCATTAACTTGAACACTACCACTTCATGACATCATAAGTTGGAACAGATCATTTTGAGCTTTGGAGATGTAGACCGACTAATAACAAAAGATTAATCAAACATTTGTGAATGAAACAAAATACGACTCCAGGTCTGTTTTTGAGGAGGTAACAACATTATAACATGGCTTAAAGCTCACAAGAATCAATTTTGTGTAATACAAGACCTTTAAGACAGTAAAAATCAGGTACAGCGCCTTTAAATACATATTGGTACATAGTGAATGACACCCTCACTGCTCTATTTACAACTATTACAACTATTTCTATCGAAACGTGGGGGGCTCACCAAACGATAAATAAGCCAAAGAGTTTCCCAAGAAGAAGCAGCATTCTAGTATTCCCGGTATGACAAATTCCAAAGAACAGTGTAATCTAAAAGTGAAACACCCTCCTTATCTGCTGAGAGCCTTCAGAGACCACTCTACCAGCTGTAGCCCTGGTCAAGTACTTTCTACACTCGTTTGTGTATGCGGGGCTGGACTGGACTGAGGGAGGGCATCTGGCACTTTGACCTCTGTTTAGAAGATGCCAACAGTGTAACTCAATAGCTCTGGGAAACATGAACACCAAAGAGGGTGGACATAGACCGGAATGTTCTAAGCGAGAAGGAACATATTGAAGAGGGGGTGTTTGACTTCTCTGGGGTATTAAAAGATTTGTTTTAAAAATGTTGTATTTGCCATATTAACAAACACATCTTAACATACTATGAGTCTCTTGTTTGTCAGCTTTCTATGCTAAGTTCCCCCCCCCTCAAAGCGCTATCTCAATGCAATCACTGCTAATCGTAAGGAGGGTTCGACACGGGCCCGGGAGAGGTCAATAGATTTTGCAAACATGGATGGATGACATGGAGGATGCAGAGGGAGAGGGGTGGATGGAGCAGAGGGTGCAAAGAAGAGGGTCTGATGGAGCAAAGGATGCAGAGGACAGGGAGATGAGATTCAAGGTTTTATTGTCATTTCCATGCTAAGTCACTCCCCCTTCAGAGTGCTATCAAAATGCCATCACTGCTAACCATAAGGAAGGTTCAAACAGCCGTGTGAGATCGCTGGATTACTCAAACATGCATGGATGACATATAAAACCTCTTCAGACATGTTTTTGATGAGGGAACAATGTTATAACATGGTAGAAAACTCCAAAAAGTTGATTTCTGCATAACATCCTCTCTTTAACGGAGGCAAAATCAACTGTTTTTAAAGCTTTTAAACATGTTACAATTGTTTTCCTTCTCATTTACCTGCTCAAAGTTGTATTAAGAGTAATTCATGCATGTTTAAGTACCGTAATCATTGTACAAAAGCGCAGCATTTTGAACCAAAAATCAGCAAACTAGGTTCCTTTAATAAGCCGTAATTTTAGATAACTTAATTTTACAACACTTCACCTTATTCTGGAAGTTGTCATGGACGCAGCCATTGTCATCCAGGTTGTATTATTTTGCATGGGGCTGTTGATCTTCACAGTGAATCAGTTCTACAGGGACTACAGAGCCTGAAAAAGCAAATCTATCTATTTAGCAGCTACTATCTTACACCTAAGTTAAACCTTTCAACCTCTATTCAATAATAACATTGCATTCACTTTAACCTCAAATGACTCGCTTGACTTGTTAGTTTCCATCAGCTGTTTTTGTAGCTCTGCGGTCCCTTGCACGATGTTGTTCACATGTTCTTGTTTATTTGAGGTAAGCTAACTTCCTGTCGACACAGGAAGTCAACATAGTGAGACTGAACTTCGAGGAAAACTTCAAAAATGTGAAATCTGTTGCACCATCACACCAAAAGGATGTGGTTTACAACAACAATAAAGTACCTGCAGAGTGTAAGGTCAAATGGGGCAGAGGATGCAGGGAAGAGGGTCAGTTGGAGGAGAGGATGCAAAAGACAGGGGCAGATGGAGCAGAGGATACAGAGGAGTGACTCAGGTAGAGCAGAGGAAAAGGCCAGATGCCCTGCCCCACTGCTCTGTGTGTATAAAGATTACCAGCGAATAGAAATGCCCTGATCTACATATCTCTCTTTCATTCTTATGCAGTGCCACTCCTATACTGCAAACATACTGCTTTGTCCTCCTGTCAGCAGTACTTCAACTGCTGTGTACTTTTACACTGTTAGGCAACTGTACTGGGAAAATGTAGTACAGTTCTCACAATATCACAAGAAATGGAGTAGAAGCAGCATAGTAGTAGTAGTAGTAGTAGTAGTAGTAGTAGTAGTAGTAGTAGTAGAAGTAGTAGTAGTGGTAGGGTTGTCAAAAATCAGATACTAATCGATATTAAAACCAAAAACTACTACCAAAACTAGATACTCATTTGAGTATCGATATTCAAAAAACCTTTCCTGAATCGTCGTATCAGAATCGGTATTGAGTATCGAGTCTATTTCTTAGTATCAAAATTTTGAAATTTTAGTACAGTTGCAACACTAATTAGTAGTAATGTTATAGTGGTAGAAATAAGCTATAGACGTTGCACTAAGGTGTAGACATGTTGACTTTTTCCCCAATACGTGCACTTTGTAAACAAATTCATTCTTTACTAATTAGGTTAATGTACACTTTATTAACCCCTCTGCATTTGACCCATCCTTTGGTGCCACTGGAGTAAACTGTCAGGAGCAGGGGGACCCATCTCCAGATCTTGAGCTGGTCTGGGCCAGGACTAACTTAACTGGAGGATTTGAGCTGTTGGGCACGTTTTGGGTTGATGGGGGAAATCGGAGTACCCACCCAGACACAGGGAGAACATGCAAACTCACATGGCAACCTGGGAATCACACCCAGAAGCTAACCCGCCTAGCTTCTTAGCAACCATAGCAACCAAAACTCCAGGTATGTTTTTGCTAAGGAAACAACATTATAACAGAGATCAGGAATTAGCGTAATATAGGCCCTTTAAATAGACTTAAAAATGAAAAGCAGGTGTAAGTATTACTGTAGTAGCTGAGTAACAGAAGTATAGTAGAAGTACTGGTAGAAGCAGTTGCAGTTGCAGTGTCAGATCCAGACATTCAATGGTTGGTAGTTCGAATCCCGACCTACAGATTTGCTGTGTGATTCCAGGTCCCACAGATGTATACCGTCGCTGTGTCCTTGGGCAAGACACTTAACCCATTACAATTTAATAGTAATAGTTGTAGCAGTACTTGTACACTTCTCATGTATTTTAGTGTTCAATCCACATCCTTTATATAAAGTATAACGTCTCCCCTGAACTAGAAGATCTGTGCACTAAATCTCAGCGTTGCGAGATAGTGCCATTGCTACACAGTACAGTGATGCGTCGTAGTTCCCACACTGCAGTACTGTTGAGTGCATGTGCTGGCACTGGCCCAGTATTTGCTCAGGGGCTTCATGGTTTCGTGGAAAAGTATTTGAAGTACTTTTATCTCTCCCCCACGGTGTCGAAACCTGCAGCCTCACGTGCATGAAGACTGAGAGGGAACAAATAGTACTGAAGAAGTGGTAAAAATAGTAGCAGTGTTAGCAGTATGTGTAGTACTTAGTAAAAATAGTATTAACAGTAGTGGCCTGGTGATGGTAGTAGGAGCAGCAGCAGTAGTAGATGTAGTAGTACCAGCAGCAGTATTAGTAGAATAAAGCAGTAATAAAAGTAGATGTCATAGTAGTAGCAGCAGTATAAGTACTAGTAGTAGTAGTAGTAGTAGTAGTAGTAGTAGTAGTAGTAGTAGTAGTAGTAGTGCTATGTTTTGATTGAATGCACTAATTACTATTGTACTTCTATATTACTACTGAAACTGCAGTAGTTCGACTTTTTACCATCCTAGTAGTAACAGTAGATTGATGTAATATGTAATATTGTCCCATGGTAGCAGCTATTTCTGCCTACCCGATAGTAGCGGGAAAATTCTCTTCTTCAGTCACTAATGTGGGGGTTCGGTTGGATCCACAGTTGACTCTCAGTAACCACATAAAATACCTGTGTAAAACCTCGTTTCAGCATCTATGGAACATTTCCAAACTCCGCCCCCTTCTAAACTTCCCAGACGCAGAGAAACTTGTCCACGCCTTTATCTCCTCAAGGTTGGATTACTGCAATGGACTTTTTGTTGGGATACCTGCCAAGGACATTCAAAAACGGCAATACATTCAAAACAGCGCCGCCAGAATCCTAATGAAAGTCAGGAAATTTTAACATATCGCTCCCATTCTTAAATCACTGCATTGGCTCCCTGTTAAATCCCAGATCAAATGCAAAATTCTTTTGTTGACACATAAATGCATCACTGGTCAGGTGCCACTTTATTTGCAAGACCTGATCACTGATAACACTGTGTATATTGTGTTTTTTTTTTACCTTTATGTTTTGTAAAAACAACTATAGTGCGTTGCTGATGAAATCCATGAAGTGCTACAGAGACTTCTGCTCCTGAACCTCTGCAACAGAGTCTGCACATCGGGGCTGTACGAAGTCACTTTCATCTTTATGCAGTACTGTAAGCTGTCGTCTGTGTGGCGTAAACAGTGTTTTGTTTTGGCGAGTATACCGACTTTGGTGAGTGTGATGCTTATTTTAGAGTGACGAAAAATAATAAAATATAATTTCATTTTAATATTTAAAGATCACAATAATCTTCCAATTTAAAGTACAAAAAAAAAAAAAAAAACTAACACAAATAAAATACACTTCAATTGAATGCTTACAATTTATTTTCCCAAGCCACGCAGAGCCTCAGTATAAGGATGAAGGGGCCGCATGCGGTTGCCAACCCCTGTGCAAGCCCCTCTTCTCATGCGCCTTCATGATCACACTCTTTAACGATCACATTCCTTCACACACACACACTCCTTCACACACACACACCCCTTCACACACACACACACACACACCCCCACACACCCCTTCACACACACGCACACTCCTTCACACACACATTTCTTCACACACACACTCCTTCACACACACACTTCTTCACACACACACTCTCATTCAGGTGAAAGTAAAGCAGGTATAATCCCATGGGAACAGGTGTGTGGGCGGGCTGCGTTCAAACCTGTCTTATCTAACAGTACACAGTCATAGTACAGGTGTGTAAATGCACGGCAAAGATAAAAGAGACACCTACACACTTATGCACTTTTACATCATGTACTTGGGGGATCGGGGAAACGGTAACTTATGGAGGATTATTACGACACTGTACGAGTACAGTTCACCCACAGCACCTGTTATGAATGTGATTCTTGGCTGGAGGGGCCGCTGGCACATGTTGGCAGCCTCGCTTCTGTCAATGTCATAAAATGTGCACAATGAATTACTTTGTGTAGAAATTGTTCTATACAAATTGCCTTGCCTTGCCTAGTGGTAGTAGTAGTAATAGTAGCAGTAGTGGTGCTATGATTCATTACTATTGCACTTCTATATCACTACTGAAACTGCAGTAGTTCAAATTGTTACCATCCTAGCAGTAACACAAAAGTATTATTGTAATATGTAATGTTGTCCCATGGTACATTGAGCTAGACAGGTCAGATTTTTCAGGTGAAATTTGCTGTGTACCTGTCAGAGTGCAGATGTGTTGACCTGGTTTATGGTTAATATCTGTGTCATTCCTGGGCCTATCCACATGAAACAAAAACTGGCATAAAGTTCAGCGTCTTCTCTATCAGTGTAAATAAACAAAAGTGATTTTTTTTTTCACAATAGCTTCAGAAACTGGTGCCATTATTCAACCTCAAAGATGTGATGCCAGCTGTTTGTGGAGCCAATCCCAAACAAATAATGAGAAAGTTCAACATTTGTTTGGATCATACGTTTGGAGATTTCTTTCAAAAACAGTGAATCTCCCATAGTTATATCTGAAATTATGACATCATCCAACTCTACAAAATAAACATGACCGATACCGAGTGTGAAGTGAATGTATAATGACTAACAGTGGAGTGCTTTGAGAGGCTTCAAGAAATAATTGCAGTAATAGTATTTGTAGTTGAAGTAGCTCAAACAGTAGTAGTAGTATGTATGAATTGTAGTACTAAAAGTAGTTACAGTAGCTTTAGGGTTAGAGGTAGTTTTAGTGTTAGATGTAGACTAGAAGTAAACATTGTACAGAAGAATACTAGTACAAGAAGTAGTAGCAGCAGGAGTATTGGTAATAGTAGCAGCAGTAGTCAAAGTAGTAGCAGCAGTAGTAGTAGTTATACAGTTGTAGTAGTCACCCTGTATACAGTAATGTTGGCAGTTGTTTAAATTTTGATTCATGAGTAAAGGGAGAGTGGGGTAGTAACTGTGATGATTTATGAATGAGAAAAACCCTCAGGGAATCACGTGCTAATGTAAAAACTGTGTAATGTGGAGGAGACCAGCAGCAGCAGTAAAAGTAGTAGTAGTAGTAGTAGTAGTAGTAGTAGTAGTAGTAGTAGTAGTAGTAGTAGTAGTAGTAGTAGTAACAGTCGGTGGTGGTAAGCTACTATAGAAGTCACAGCTGCTCTGGGGTATAGTGACAGAAGTGAGGCTGCCAGTATGCCCCATTGGCCCCTCTTACCAATGCACCAATGTACTTACCACACTTACACCACATTCATACGAAACAAAGTGAGTGAAGTGTCTTGCTAAAGGACACAACAACAATATAAAACCAAATATATAATATATAGACCCTCTTTATCGCTCTCTTTCCCTTCTTTTCTCTCTTCCCCTCTCTCTCTACCTCACTTTCTTTCTTTCACCATCTTTTTGTCTCTCCCTCTCTCTCTTTCTCCCCCATGATTGAACCCCCTCTCTTTTCTTTCTCACAAATCATGCACTCTCTCTTCCCCCTGCTCTCTGTCCTCTTTCTCTCTCTGATAGATCATCTCCACCTCTCCTGTCTCCCTCCTCATCTCTTTCTTTCTCTCCCTCCTTTTCTCACTTCCCCTCTCCCTCTCTCACTTTCTCTCTTTCAGCATCCTTCTGTCTCTCCCTCTTTCTCTTTCTCTCCCTTTCTTTCTTTCTCTCCTCCCTCTCTCTCACATATACATACTCTGGTGTGAAGTACATGTGTGTTAAAGGTGTCCATAGCATGTAGTACACAGGGCGTATTCCACAATCCTCTGGGCTCCTCTTTCACTCTTCACCAAATATAACCCCCTCCTTCCTCCTCTCACATGTACTGTAAATACTATGAATACTATCAGTGTCACTAGTACTCACTGACAGTAGTGATCCGAGTCATTCGCGCACACACCACTTTCATACTAGGCAATGTGGGTGAAGTGTCTTGCCTAAGGACACAACGACAGAACTTGGTCCGAGCGGGACTCGATCCTCCGACCTTCGGGTTGGGGGACCAACACTCTAACCACTGAGCCACTGTAGTAGCTATAATAGTAGTAGTTTTATTAGTAGCACCAATTACCATATGATAATTATAATCAGTAATCACTATTATTTTGGCCCAGATAACGATGACACATAATCTCATATCCTCCCAGGTCTACTGTCCAGAGTGGAATACTTTTGAGTAGTGTCACGTCCACTAACATGATGATGTGTCTGACCTTCTGTGGTTTTTGGTGCAGTGGCGCAGACCTCCGGGGGACCACCACTTGTTTGCCCTGACTATAAAAGACAGACTTCCACCTCTCTCTCTCTCCCAGTCACTCCATCCTCTGGCCTGCCACACTTTTTTCGGCTTTTGTTTAAGTACATTCACACACCTCAAACGTCCCATGGTAAAATCTCTGTTTATGTCTTCTGGAAAGTATTAAAGAAGTATTACTACCATTACAACTGCTACTACTGCTGATACTGATACTACGTCTACTAATTACTACTACAAAAATGGGCTACTCCTTGTCTACAACTCGCTCATAATATTAACCTACTACTACCATTACTATCACTACTACTATTACTACAACTATTACAACTAATAATTCCAGATCTGGGCTAATTTAGTCTATTAGCCTATAGTACTTATATTACTACTACATCTACTACTACTTACTCGTGAGCTGTACTACTTTATAGTCTACAACCACACGCCTATTGCTACTACAACAATTACTACTACTACTACTACTACTACCACCACGAAAGCTTCTACTACTACTATTACAACTTCTTCTACTACTGCTACTACTTCTGTCTTAAGCATTTGACCCATTTTTCAGCAGCATGATTGGTCCAGTTTTCGACTCACTTGCGTCTGGGCCCAATCACACCAGAGGGAGCATGCGAAGATGGAATTTCAGAAGTTTCCAACCTCTTCAACTTTGAAACATGACTAAACTGGCACTAAATCTTTACTAGAACAGGTCAGAACCAAGTCTACATCAGGACTAAACGTAGGTCTAAGGCAGGTTCAGAGCAGTGGAGTAAGTGAGTGTCACGTCACCCATAGCGTTTGGCTCCTGTCAAATGAAGCTCATCAAGGCTAGCAGTTATAGCGGCCATTTTGGAGCCGAGTTCCACGTTTGGAATTCTGACCGCGCAAGACCAAGCAAGGCTGTTGAAGGTAACTTCTCGCACTCACCATTGGTCTAGTAGCTAGCAGGCACATAGCAATACTGTCAATCAAAACTATTACTAATGATAACAAGAGCGACCTCGAGGAACAGAATCTTGGTGTCTGATTTGTCTGCTATTAATGTTCATATGTTGATCATATCTTAACAAAATAGTGAAATAAAAACACCAGGATCATGTAGATTGGGTTAATATTGATATTTTAAAATTAAAATGATGGGTCTTGATGGGTCTTACAGCAGCACTTACAGAGAGAGGGGCGACACTTTTTCTAAAAACTGGAGCCAGAGTTGATGGAGCAGGAAGTGTGTCCATGATCACTTCCTGTTTGGAATGTCGTGGCTAGCAGGTTAGCTATGTCCATTTATATATACAGTCTATGGTTCAGATCCTATTTTGAACTAATGTGCAAGTGTGAGCACAGCATTGCTTTTACAAAAAATACCGTATATATGTCACCTTTTTCAATGCAACAAAAATGCTCACAAATAGATGTAGGGGGCAGTAGTGAGAGTCAAAGCTGACGAGAGTGAATACACAGAAATAGCAAGTTAGTCTGCCATTTCGAAAGAGAAATTATTATTACTTTCAATTGCCCCAGTCCGATTTGTTTCAGAAAAGTCATACAGGCTCGGACATGTGAACTTTCACTGTTATTGCAACTACACCTTTCACCTGAAGAATGTCTGATTCACCTTTACCTTAGCCCCACCCCTGCACCACACCTGAGCTGTCAATCAAACTCACACACAGGTAGGATCAGGCTTGAAAATGAGAAAAGTGCAGTACATTTTACTCCCAGAGAGAGAAAGTATGCAAGGAAGGTTCTTGACATGCTAAACATACATGAGCTATAAAATTTATTTTAAAATGCAGTAAAATAATATTATACCACATAATAGTGCAAAGTATTACTACTACAATTACCACTACTACTACAACTACAACTACTACTACAACAACAACTACTACTACTACTACTACTACTACTACTACTACAGTTGATAATGATTCTGTCTGTCTTAACTCATTAAAATTACCACTACCATTATCATAACTACAACTATTACTACAACTACTAATGACTGCAGCAATGTTGTCTTCTAGACCATTGTACTAATATTACTACTATTACTACTACTATCTACATGTGAACTGTACTATTTTTTAGTCTACAGCTACACGCCTATAGCTACAGCAACAACTACTACTACTACTACTACTACTACTACAACTAATACTACCATTACCACATTTTTATTTTTTAACCCTATTAGGCTATAATACAAATAGTAGTGGAGTTTTGCTGTTTTAAAAATGTAAAATATTACACTGTAGTAGCAGTAGTCGCAGTAGTAGTATTAGTTGTCCATTAGGAAAGTGGGAGTAAGGAGTATTAGTAGTTGTATTTGACTTTTATAAGCAGTTGAAGTATAATTATTGCCAATTAGTAGTATAGTAATTATACAGTGGTGGAAGTAGCACTTAGATATAAAAGCAATATGAATGAATGAGGAAGTGATGAAAGTACTGTTGATATAGTGAGTAATGCTTTAATAGTGCAGTACAACATCCTTCAAACAGACCTGTAGCAGTACTTTTGTGAATGGCATGAGAAGTAACAAAAAGTATTTGAGCTATTTGTATGAATCATGCAGTAGGCTTTCTCTGAACAGTACATGGCTCCATTCACACCACAACCTCCAAATAGGGAGTTATAGCAAGACTAGACTAGGACTAAACTGGAACTAAACCAGGACTACATCAGGACTAGAAAAGGACCAAACCAAGTCTACATCAGAAATAAAATTATCTCAAACTATAGGATCAAATATAAACCCTGATAGTATTCGTGGTTTAAGTTATATAGGACAGGACATAGTTGCAGCAGCAGTAGTCTTATTAGAAGTAGTAGTAGTACAGTATTAGTACAGAAATAGTAGGAGGAATGGTAGCATAGTTGTGGTTCAGTAGTAATAGTAGTATTAGAAGTAATAGTATAGTTGTAGTAGTAGCAGTATAGACGTAGCAGCAGTAGTGGTAGTAGTAGTAGGAGTAATGACAGTGGGACAGAAGTAGTAGTATTAGTAATAGTAGTAGTAGCAGCAGTAGAAGTTTTACAGAAGTATCAGATTTATTTGTAGTAATAATAGTAGAAGCAGAAGTAGTAATAGATATGGTATTGTGGTAAAAGTAGTGTTGTAGAAGTAGTAGTAGTAGTAGTAGTAGTAGTAGTAGTAGTAGTAGTAGTAGTAGTAGTAGTAGTAGTAGTAGTGGTAGTAGTAGTAGTAGTAGTAGTAGTCGTGGTAGTAGTAATCGTATTAGCGGTAGTATAATAGTACAAGCCAGCTCTGAATGAATGATACCGTAGTCTCTCTCTGAATGGGTTTTACTGTAAGCGGATGCGGATGGCCCTGTCTCCTTATATGGCCCTTCCTGTGGGACACGTGTGCACACTGAGTATTCTGCTCGTGCGCGCTCACAGGGGTGTGCACATAACAGCTGCTGAAAGATAAGACCTTACCATGGATTCGAGGAGGGAAGGAAGGAGAGAGGAGACAGGGAGGTGTAGAAAAATCACTAAGGGGTGAAGTTAGCTGCAGATTAGCTGACAACAGTGTACAGCAAGTATAAGAAGTACTATTTATATTTATCTTTATGCTCAGTACAAGTATATGAAGTACTAGTTATATTTTTTTTTATCATAGTTCAGTATAGTTGTTGTACAGATGTACAGATTTTAACATGCAAATAAGTCACTCTAAAGTAGCTTATAATAAGTTAAAGTTTTGTTCAGGCAATACTGATGCTCTATTGATTATTATTTTATGCAACATGGTAGCTGAGTGGCTAGTACTCTCGTCTCAAAGCAAGAACATTACCGGTTCAACTCCTAAGTCACCCGGGTCTTTCTGTGTGGAGCTGAATGTTTCTTGTTGTGCCTGAGTTGGTTTCCTCCAGACACTCCAGGCATTTCTTTTGATAGAACTTGCCCATGAAACTGCACACATAAAGACCCTATAGTCTGAGAATCAAACCACAGACCATCTTGTTTTGGGGTAGTGGTATATACACGGGCCATGCCTCATGTGAAAGCTCAGAACCTCCAGAATTCACTCATTGAGCTGGAGAGGCTGCACTAGCACTGATTCATGATTGGCTGCAGGTGCTGAGGTTCAGATCAGAGAGCACTTTTAGATTTAAACCAACTGGATTTCAGCATTGAACCTGAAACTAAATGAGACTAAATAAAGTCTTTGTTCATGCTTTATGAAGGTGAATTCATCTGCAGTTATTATAAAGGATTATTTTATACTCTATTGTCTGGTCTTTCCAGAAACTAAATCCGCCTTCATTGGAAAAGGAAATTGTATACAGCGATATACAGCAGGCCCATTCAGACTCTATAGGATGTACTGGTGTCCCATGGGTGCTATAATATGCGTATGCGTGTGAGCGTGTGGGGAGGGGGGCTGTGGGGAGGGAGAGGAGGGGAGGGGGGTTTGGGGTGCAGACAGGGACAAGTCCGGACATGCTCAGTGAGACAAAGACCTTGTCAAATCCCTCATTCAAAACACGGCTGACGGGAGCTGAGTAAGGACATGGATGCTTCACGCTGAATGTGACATGGCAAACGAATTATTGATTTATTGATTGGTCCAAATCTTCTCTGAAAAGTAATCCTATTTTTGTGTCCACAGGCAAGACACTCCTTTTCACACACTCTCATTGGTTGTTAATGTGTCTGGTCGTGCTGAGCAGGGATACCATTACCATCACTACTACTATTGCTACAACTATTAGTACTAATAATATTTACTGTTACTAGTGAGCTGTGCTACTTTCTAGTCTACTACTACTACTACTACTACTACTACTACTACTACTACTACTACTACTACTACTACTAGTACTACTACTACAGCTTCCTCTACTACTTCTACTACCACTACTACAACTACTACTATGGCTACTACTACAACTAGGCCTATTACTCCTGCCTTTCTACTTTTCAACATTTATTAGGCTATAACACAATTAGCAGTGGTGGAGTTTTACTGTTGTAAAAATTCTTCTTTCTCTTTCTCTCTCTCCTCTGTTCTTCTCTCTCTACCCCTCTCTTTGTCTCATGCACCCCCTCTCTCTCTCCTGTCTCTCCCCATCTCTCTCTCTCCTGCCTCTCTCTCTCGTATCTCGCTCCTTCCTGTCTCTCCCCCATCTCTCTCTCTCCCATCTCTCCCCCCGTCTCTCTCTCTCCTGTCTCTTTTTCTCTCTGCCCCGTCTCTCTCTCGTCTCTGTCTCTCCTGTCTCTTTTTCTCTCTCCCCTGTCTCTCTCTCTCCCCCGTCTCACTCTCTCTCTCCCGTCTCTCCCCCATCTCACTCTCCTATTACACAGTAGTCACAGTACAGTATTAGCTGTCCATTAGGAAAGTAGGAGTAAGGAGTATGTAGTTGTAGTTTGTAGTCTTTTATTAGCTGTAGCAGTATAATCATTGGTAGTTAGTAGTATTGTAATTATACAGTGGTGGTGGTGGTACAAGTTAAAGTACTTAGTCATAAAAGCAATATGAATGAATGGAAAACAATGAAGCAGTAGTGAAAGTACTTTGTTTATATATTGACTGATACTTTAATAGTGCAGTACAACATTTATTTATAAAACAGTCTACACTGTTAGCTTCCTGTTCTGATGTGGCAGATGTTCATTTGATAGCTAGTGCTGCCTCCGTTGCATCTGTGTGGCATCATCGAACAGAGGAATCATTTTACCACACAGAATAGGGAACCGGGACAAGTCCTGGACAAATCCGGGACTAGTCCGGGCATGATCCTGGGGACACATAGAGAGAGAGGGGGAGACGGGGACCAGGCTGAGGGACAGACAGAGGCTGGATGTCCCCAAAACAACCAGGACTAAACCGAGACTGGGTTTAAAAAAAACGGTAATGTGGTACTTAGTTTGAATGTCGTTTGAAAGGCCTCACCCTTGGATGGTGGTTAAAGTGCATATGACAGGTGAGACTCAGAGACTGTATATATAAATGGACATAGCTAACCTGCTAGCCGCCGTGAACCAAATCGGAAGTGATCATGGCCGCGCTTCCGGCTCCATTGACTCTGACGCCAGTTCATTCTTCATTGAAAAACAGGCTCATCATTTTGGTCTTAAATGTTCGTATTAACCCACTCTACATGATTCTCTATTTTATCTGTAAATCAAAATATGAACATTAATAACAGACAAATCCGGCGCCTTCTTTCCCTGTGGTCGCTCCTGCTAGCGTTAGCAACATACTCACTGAGTCCACTTCTTTACAAAGTCTATGGTTAAAATACACATTTCACTAAAGTTTATCATTTTACTTCCTGGTTGGGCACGCACAGCAGCATATGTAAAGCTATGTCACCTAGCAACTGTGGGCCAAAATGTGTCTAAATGACTAAATAGCATCTAAATAAACTGAACTCACTGCTACTTCCAGTGTTTTTGTACTTTTCTTCTCAACTTATCTCCAACAAACTGACACTTGACTGATATAAAACTATGATAAATATTTAACGCAGGTCCTATCTCACCAAACCAGCTTATAATTAGAAAAATATATTAATCTGTCAAATGCACTTTAAAAGGAGAGATAAGGGCTATGTTTACATTCAAAAGATGAAATGTTGACAATAATTAAAAATAGCATTTCTCAGTTTAAGTAGACTATTTTATGTCAGAAAGAAAATATTTTAATGATCTTATGTCATAATGGTGCTCTCTAATCATAAACTCACTCAATATTGTATTTCAATTGATTCCTGCGTGTTTGAGTACTCCTGTTTGTCCTGCATTTGAGGCTTGAGTGCTCAGAAAAAAATCATTTTCACCTACCCCCTATCACTGTGAATAAAATAAACACAACTCCAGGTATGTTTGTGATGAGGAAACAACATTTTAACAAGATCAAAAGCAGGTAAATAATTACAAGGTAGCGTTATATTGGCCTTTTCATGTTTATCTAAAATAGATATGGTAAAAATGCAAGTCACAGTTACTTTCTTGATTGATAGTACGTGTAGGAGTGTGTGGTATTTAATACATTGTGGGGACTGAACTCATGACGTAAATCCTTTATTATTAGATCAGCAACATGGTTTATAGTTAAGACAATGGATGGAAATTAGACTTTGATTATAATCCACTGTGTTTACGCTCATGTTGAATCATGTCTAACATGCACTGTCCCAATCAAATAAATAAATAAATATGAGTTAAAATAGGGTTTAGGTTAAGGCAAGCATACCCAAAGTCCGGCCCGAGGGCCAATTATGGCCCGTGTACAAATTTCCACTGGCCCGCAGCCTCTGGAATAAAAATAATTATGTGTGGCCTGTTGCACCATTGACAAACGTAAAATACACATTTACAAGCAGCAGAACTGGACCGTGCTTCGAGGTCGCGCTCTTGCTGACTTTTAATGTCAATTGGATAAAGACATATTTAAAGAAATTCGAACATTTGCAAAGAAAATGTTGAATTTGTTTAGTTCTCGGTTATGAACTTTAACAAGAACCGTGCGAGGACAAGACTGACTCACCTGCGTGACGTTTTGTGCATCCAAACCACCGTCTTTGAGCCAGACCAGGCCTATTTACTACAGTCCAGATCTCAATTTCAGTCCAGTCTCAGTTTGTTTGGTGAATAAATTTGAAAATCTCAGTGAATTAATTTTATTGTGACAATCAAAACCACAGATTAAATGTTCACTTTTTCATATTTATAATCTGTGTATAATTCATTTTGTTTTTGAAAGGTGAAAGCCAGTTGCAATAAAAATAAAAATAATGGTTCAAAGAAATGGGTGAATGGTCGGCCCCCGCACCTTTTCACCTCACCAAATCTGGCCCTCATTGTAAAAAGTTTGGACACCCCTGGGTTAAAGTTAGGCAAGTAGTGACTATGGTTAAATTTAGGATCAGTCTGCAGGAAATTAATGGACGTCAAAAGTAATGTCCCCAAAAAGTAGGGAAAGCCAACATGTGTGTGCGCACATGTGTGTTTGTGTGTGTGTGGGGGGGGGTGTGTGGGGGTGTGTATGTGTGTGTGTGGGGGTGTTTGTGGGTGTGTGGTTAATGGTTGATTCACAAGCCTTGTTTTAAACCAATGACGGCTCTGACACACTGACCTTAATACCAAAACTCTCACTCACCTCCACATGGGCTTGGTCCTGGTTTAGTTCTGGTTTAGTCCTGGTTCAGTCCTGGTTTAGTCCTGGTTTAGCTCTGGTCTAGTCCAGTGATTTAAGCACATAACAGTTAAAGCGCATTTAGCCACATAAACTCATGAAGTGAAAGTAAAAACCCACATGACTCAAACCCAAATGGCTAAATAACAGAGAAAGTGCGTCTCTAGCCAAGTCAAGTCAAACAGACACCCTCTGTGGGATTAGCCATGTCAAGACTCAGCAGACAGAGAGCTCCTGTAACCAGGTAACACCCCGCTATACGCTCGAACACTTATATGGAAACAGGGATAAAGTCACATTAGCTATGTGCTTTATCTGGAAATATGCACATTTTATATGGCTGGAAACACAATTAGTGTGAACAACACTGAGCAGTGTTGTTTTTATATTCAACTTTATAATGACACTTATCATGGTTATTATTATAATATGTCTGTTGTAGAATAAATGAAGTAGTCCAAGAGTTGGAAAAAGAAGTATGAGGCTGGAGTTCTAATGCAAGAAAAGTTTATTTACCAATGTACAACAATATATAAAGTTAAAAATACTCTTTTTGAGGGTCAAATAATCTTCATATTTACTCTTGTAATAGTTCATTCGACTCCTTTTGCAGTGTAAATTATAATTTACTACTAAATAAATAAACCACAATATGCAATTATATATTTACAATTGTAAATATAAATGTCATTTTATTTATGCTAAAACAGCTTTTCCAATTGGCCTAAGACACAAAATGACAATAAGGTACATCATACTGCAGGACTAAAGCAGCCAGAGCAGGCCTGATGATTTGTGTCTCCTCACTCTGTGCTTCTTCTGAGTACTCTGTGACTCACGTGTGTGTGCTGTCATCGCCCTTACCCGCTGTTTCCTTATGTGTGTTTTTGGATCAAGTTCAAAGGATTTTCAATCCAGAGATTTGATCCAGGAACATTTTTATGATAACATTACACAACGTTATAACCACAGAGCTGAGTCATGAACTGCAAACAAAAAGACAGAGGGCAACGGAAAAACAAGACATTCTAACACAGAAACAAGAGGATATTTGACCCAGGACCAAGATGACATGAAACTAGGCCTAAAGGCGCACTGTGTAACTTTTCTGGGACAGAGGTAGTAGAATAGCCAAAAATTGTACTGAAGTTAGAATAATGTTACTTCAAAATAATATTGCTCAAGCACTATGGAACTTTTCTAGAGGAGGATTCACTACCTGGTCTCCATAGAGATGCTTCTGCTTTTCCTGGAATGTTCCGTAGTATGATTAACGGTATCTATCTACAGACAACTAGGTGGTAGACCATCCTTCAGAAAAATACAAAATTTGTGTTGGTGGATGAACTGACCACTGAGCCACTGTCGCCCTTTAAGCACATATCTTGGTGAAGAGGCGATGAAGAAACTGAGGTGGCTTATGGTGCTGCTGCTGCGGTTCAAATACACAAAGGAAGATTGCAAAATACTTTAATTCAACACTAGCTTGAATGAACTGAAAGTGAACCTAGATTTCAGCTCCTTGTTTACATAGTACATACTTTATAAAACAGTTCAAATAGTCCGTGATGGGTCCTAGCTTGTTTGGCGCTACAGGGTATATTTTATTACACCATCATAAATTCTGTGCCTGCTTTCACAAGAATGACATGAATGTAGGTTTACAGTTACAGTTACAATATAGGAGTTAGGCAATAATTAATCAGTTTAATAATCTCTTAAACCCATTGACATAACCGACAGGAAACAGGAACGACTAAATATGGTGTGTCAATATAGGTGTAAAAGTCAATAGATCATTCATAAAAATACAGGAAGTTACATAAAATGAGATTAGGACTAAACCAGGACCGAAACAGGATTATGAGCAAAGAGTAAACACAAACTTTGAGGCACTGTGCCAGATTTTTTACCATCTTAACAATGTGATAAACAAAAACGATTTGTAGTTTATGTATGTATTCTGAGCATAATTATTCACCGCAATGAGTTTATAAGCACTTTTCACAACATTCAGAGACCAGAGCAGAATTTAGCAGTGACGGTAAAGATATCTACAACTAGCATGCTAACGTGCACTTCCTGATTGCCGGACAATAAAACGCATTATAATTAGATACGGGCAGTACACAGCTGTGCCTTATACAATATATCTGTACTGCTCAAATACATGTGGGAAAAAATCTGGTACAGAGCCTACAGTTGGTTCTAAACTGGGACTAAATCAGGACTAAACAGGAATGTTCCACAGTATGGCATTACATTTATCTATCTCCATGGAGACAAGTGACACCACCAGTGCAAGCTACAGGTCAGGTTTGTGGAGAGGTGAGCCCACTAAGACTAAGAATGCATATTTCAGTACTTGTAGTGGAATTAATCTAAGTAGTTTAATGCCATACTGTGGAACATTCAAGGCAAAGAATTAATATCTCCTTAGAGACAATTAGGTGGCAGTTAGAAAAGGTGACGTAGTGCAGCTTTAACCAGGACTAAAGAAATTGCTTATTTTGGTCATCTAATGAATCAATAGTAAGATTAATGGTTGTTATGACTGTGTTGCATAAATGTGAGACTAAACACCTAAACTCTGCTCACAACCACGATTTCAAATAGAGAGGATAAACTGGGCAGTGGAGGACTAAAGAAGAGAGTGAGGGGGGAGGAGGGATGGGACACTCAATTTTTGACAGTTTCTGTTTTTACTACAAAGCTGCAAATTGATCTAGTTTTGCACTTTCTTGGCCAAACAGAACTAGTAGTATAGTAGACAATAGTATTAAAACACCATATACAGTTTAGTAGCAAAGAAAATGTTGATTTCGTGTTTAGTTCCAATTTAAGGAAGAAACATTTTATAAACATTATTACTTTGCTTTGTGGTTCTTATTAAAACAGGAATGTGTATAAAACAACGTATTGCATAAGTACCATACCCAAAGAATTTACAAGGTACACATGGGTGCGTAGTTATACCCAACTGTTTATACACTGCATCAAACAGACAGAAAGTACTTTTGAGTAAACTCCTTCATTCTCATCTAACTGAACAGGCTCCCCTTCTGATAATACTATTTAATATTAAAGGTCCTATATTATGTAAAACTGACTCAAGTGAACCTCTAGTCATGTAAGAATGTTGTTACCTCAGCAAAAACGTTTGAACAACATTTTAACATAGATCAAAAATGAGTACGCATAATAGAGGCCCTTTAAAGGTGGGGATATGTTATAACATCCTCTCATCAAACCAAGACTGAAGAAGTTTTATAGTTCATCCATGCATGTTTGAGTAATCTAGCGATCTCTCAATTTTACTGTTCACTGTGTTTAAAGTGATATTGATTAAGTGATTGATATTTAGTTTTGTTTTTAAGTAGACATAGGGCTGTCACAGTAACCACAATATTGCAATACTGCAATATTGATCAATCACTCGGCACAAGGACTCAAATGACTGTGGTAACTGCATTTTACATTTTAATGAGGCTCCATGCACATGCCTGGTGTAATTTTACTATTCAATTAGGCAGTTCTAAGATGTGAAGATGCAGCCAATATGTATCAGAGAACAGTGGTGATAGAGGAAAGTATGCCTCCATCCCTTTAAGAAAAGCTGTGTGGGTGCTAAAGCTAAATGCTACGTGCCTTCAGTCAGACGCAGGGATCTATTAAAATAACTGGATAGGGTATTGCTGCTTAGAGCTGTCTTGAATTGGTTGATTAGTGGCCACTTACTGGTACTACCATCAAAAAACCCTCCTGCCCAGAAATCATTTTTCTCATAGAGTGCAATGTAATCATAAATTGCTCGTGTTCGGCTGACAGGGACTGACAGGGACTGACAGGGACTGACAGGGACTGACAGGGACTGACAGGGCACCTACAGCTTTCACAAAGGTTGAATTTTGTGGCGATTTTTACCCATTTTCAGATCATAAACTTTTTCATCGCTCAAAATCCATCTTAAAAAGTTTTTAATCGTTAGTTTCAGCTATGCTCTATGTCCCCTGATTGGTTGGAGCGGTCATGTGGTATGACCGTGGTACCCAAACTGTCATGAAGGACTCGCAGATTTAGAACATTGTTTAGAAGCTCCTGGAAGCAGAAACATTATCATTTAAAATGTAATATTTATTTATTATTCCCTTGCCTTCGTGGCTGCTCTGCTTGCTCTCGCAAAAGTCTCATGGGGGGTAGTTCAACTGCACACGGTCGATGGACAGGGCAGGACTGCATGTACCTAGCCGCTAAAGGCTAAACTACCGGCGTGCGCCATTGAGCACAGCACATTGACTTCAGTGGGCGGCCATGTTCAGGTCCTTGAATGCAAATCCACTCATCGGCAGCACTAAAAGTTTGACTCTGTCCTTGATAACCTGCGCTCTGCCCATGGAGCCGACAATTGCCGGCTTGGGTCAGACTGGCATGGTTTGGGATGATAAACTAGACACAAACGGAGCCGTCTTCAAAGCACGGCGTGCGTTTGACCTCGGAGCAGGGCCCAGTGTATCAGAGCACGAGTTACACATTAACCTGCGCACAGACCTCAAAGAGCGCAGTGCTTAGAAGGGCCCATGGACGCCTAAACACTGTTCAAATGAAGGGTTTGATACAAAGTGTGTGTGTAGAGTGATACATTGAAGTACTAGGAAGGACGCTGGAATGTTTTTTTAGGACTAAAGCCAGGTTAAATTAACATTAAACCAAGAATAAGTCTAGGAAGGCTAAAGATAACCAGGAATTTTATCATGACATTATGAAACGAAGCTAAGAATAAGCAATAACTACACTGAATAGGCTGCAAACAAGACTTAACCTGGAACTAAACCAGGTCTAGACTCAAAATAGGACTATAAACGTATAAATATAAGGTGCGTCTAAACCAGGACTAAACTAAACCTGGATTACATTATAAAATAAAACTATGACTAAATGAAGGAATAAGATTAAATTGGGACTAAACCAGGTCTAAATGAGGGTGAAAAACATAACTAAACCAAAGAATACAGAAGAGACTAAACCATGACTGAAAAAAGCCTCCCCTCACTCACAGACAAGCTGAGTCGAAGGCAGAGCAAATGTTCCTACCCTCACCTATGGCCACGAGCTTTGGGTAATGACAAGACAAGAAAAGACAAAATCACGGATACAAGTGGTCGAAATGAGTTTCCTCCGCAGGGTGGCTGACTCCCTTAAAGATAGGGTGAGGCGCTCGGTCACACAGGAAGAGCAGGAGTGGTGCCGCTGCTCCTACACATCTAGAGGAGCCAGCTGAGGTGGCTCTGGATGCCTCCGGAACGCCCCAGGGAAGACCCAGGACACATTGAAGGGACCCTATCCCCCCTCGGAAAAGCTGGAGGAAGTATGTGTTTCCCTGCCCAGACTGCTGAAATGAAATGGATGTAAATGGATCTATGAAACAAGTTTAAACCAGGATTAAACCAGGGCTAAACCAAAGGAAGAGACAATAGGGACCAAACAAAGACCAGACAATAACTAAAATAGGTCTAAACCAGGTCGTATTTATTTGTTTACAGTCTTTGGGAACCTTTACCGACCTCCTGTGTCATAAGTTTGTGGAAAAGCAATAAAACATTCACGGTGCAACATTTTGAAATATGTTGACGTCCCTAAAAAACCTCTCTTTGTTTCACAACGGTACAATCTGGCGCCCTTACCGTAGCCACAAGAAGAACAACTTGAGCAAAGCTGGCAATGCGGGCTCATCACAGACGTTTACTGCTGCAAACTTGGGCAATTTGAAGGTTTTATTATCCAATCAGTGGAACAATACGGCGTTTAGTTGCCTCTGAACACATCCAGGACTTCACTCCAAAAGCTCTTAAATGTTTACATGTTTGACGCTGTTTCGTTGCCCTCCAGTGATTGTAACTCAGTCAGATTTGTGCGTATGGTAACAATTTTGGATCAGTATATTGGTCTTTTGGGAGAAAAGTTGACAAGTTGAGAAAGATAAATTCATTATGGTTGTCATAATAGTTATTTTAAAATTTAAATCTTTGGCGCTACTAATGATATGTGATTGTACCAGTGATATAATTTTTGCAGTGTCAAATGAAGTATTAGAAAAAATATTATTTAAGGTGCACTATGGAACTTTTCTGGTGGGCGGTCTGCTTGTCTCCATGGAGATGCTATTTCTTTGCCTGGAATGTTTCACAGTATGGCATTAAACTTGTCTATCTTACACAAGTTTCATATTTAACTACAGTTTAAAAGGAAAAAAAAAACATGCATTCTTACTGTGAGTGGGCTCGTCCTAACCTGTGGAGAGGCAAGCCCCTTAGTGGTGTCATCTGCCTGTCCATGGAGTAACATTTAATGCCATAATGTGTGACATTCCAGGCAAAGGAATAACGTCTCCACAGTAACAAGCAGGTAACAAACCCTCCACCAGGAAAGTTACACAGTGGACCTGTAAAATGGCCTTTATGATTTTAACATTTATCATTAGTAATATTTGCTTTGTATACTGCCGTTATGTCACTGAGTGCACTTGCCAAGTACCTTGCCCAAATATAAAGTAATTAAAAACATTATCTGAATGGAGGCCATGATGTTTTGTTGGCAAGACCAAAAGATAGAGTTAAAACATTTATTGATAAATAGATCAGTACACCAGGTCTAACTCAGGACTAAACCATGTCCTAACCAGGATTAATCCATGTCTAAACCAGGACTAACCAGGTCTAAACTAGATATAGCTCTTTATTGCAAACACGTCACCTCTCTATGACGTGGCCCTTAGATTGACAACCCACACGGCCTCCTCATACGGGTTATGTGCCCATTCAAACCTATATGTGCCTGTTATGTGACCAAACCAGTTCCTCTGCTCCACTGTCTTCTCTGGTGTAAACCATTTTAGACCACGTCACTTGTGTGTGTGTGTGTGTGTGTGCATATGTATGGGTGAAAGGTCATATGGTGAAAGTTCTAACATGTGAACTCCTCCACACGTGTTCCTGCAGGTATTTACATTGCCCGTGTAAATTTAACACACAAACATACAGTGGAAATATGGCCCGAGCAGCTAAAAGGACACTCTAGTTTACGTTCTATTGATACTTTGCAGTGACACCATGCTAGGGGTGTTCTGCATGTATCTCTGTGACGGAATGTTCAGCAGTTACCATGGAGACACAATGCACACATTAGAAAAAACAGAAAAAAAAAAAAAAAATGGATCTAAACAACAGCCTGTGATCAATGGTCCTGTTTAGGTGATTTTCAACCACATGTTGTGATTAACTGAAAAATTGCTAGTTCCAGCTAAGGCAGTTCTTTATGGTCAGATTGTGTTAAAATAAAACTCAGATTAAAGTCTAACAGAGCTTCAGACAGAGCAGTGCCTACAGTTAGCTTCAAACCCCCAGGGAGTCTTGACGGCAGCTATGTTTTCTGGTCTCAAAACGGTTCATCAAATGGTTGGAGTAGCTGCCTGGCGGTTAGCATTAACTTGCGGTAAGTGTTTTAACAAAGTTTGTGTTAACGTTGTACAATCTGATGATGTCATAATGTCACATGGACAGAGGGGTCTGTACAACTCCATGGGAGGTTCATTGTTTTTCAAATAAATCTTCAAACTTATGATCTACCAATGTTGAACCTTATCATTACTTGGGATTGGCTCCACATGTATCTTTTAACTTAAATGAAAAATGTATTAAAGAAATACTATACACCAGTGCAACAAATCTGCAATCTGATCGACCTGTCCTTGTTCAGTTTAAAACTAGGCTAGCGGGTTGGCTAATCCATTTATTTATACATCTATAGGTTGGAAAAGCTAGCTGGGGGATAAACTTGTGGGAGGCTAATTGTTTTAGGATTGCGATTCCCCAATTTGAATCAGAAATGAACCTGTGTCAAACTTTCAGACGCACATGTCCAGATTGTTGACCAGTTACTACAGCAACACGTGCATGGACAAAATTAGTCTAGTCTTTAAATATATTTCTTTTAAGTTAAATATGATGCCACTGCTAATAAACCTGCACAAACAGATCAGCACAAAGAAACATTAATTTAAACTGACTTAAGCTAATACTTAAAGAGGGACTATTACATTATTAATTATTATAATATTAACTGCTAATATGTAGCATAACAGGCTATTTATTTCACATTTTATTGTTTAGATGCTATGCTAAAGTTTTTTTGTATCCTGCTGTTATATATTTATGGAAAATTGCTAACTGTAAGGAGGGTTTGAATAGAGCCTGGGAGAGATTGTTAGATTACTCAAACATACATGGATGGCATTCAAAATCTCTCCAGGCATGTTTTTGATGAGGGACCAGCCTTATAAGCTCCAAACAGTAGGTTTCGCATAATACCCCCATTTTAAAAACACTTAAATACTGTCATTTTCTCAAGTAAAAGCAATCGTTGTTGTTATTATTACAATATTTTACCGTATAACTGACATGACCTAACATATCTACCTGACCTATCTACATTCCAAAGTTGAAGCTGTAACATTTTTAACAAATTTACGACTGCTTCCTCAAACTGTTGTTGTTGTCATATTCCAGCAGCAGTTTCCAGTAGTCCTGCCCGAGGTCAAAGATCAAAGTTGCTGTAAGCGTAGTAGTGAGGGACATAGCTCACAGATGACATGGGAGTCTGTCACATAATCTAAAAACAAAGATATGTTCCTACACATGTTCTGACACGTGAACGCAACAACTAGGATTTTAAATATTTTGTGCTGAAATTTGACGACCCAAAAGAGAATTTGGAACTAAAAAGTGGAATCTTGATATATACTTTGATTTATTTATTTTTATTTATTTATTTATTTGCTAGAATGTTTAGTTTTGCTTAAAGGTACAGTATGTAACTTTCTGGAGGTGGCATGTCACCTGCATGATTCCATAGAAATAGAATGTTAAAATCAGTATCGTGCCGTGACTTTTATGGGTTTGCAAACAGACTTGGGGTTGATATCAGCATTTAGTTGATAACAATTTAATAACATACAGACTAGATTGTGAATGAGTATATTTATGTCTACTAACATATTAAATACAAATATCATGAGCCATTTGGAGTCAAATTAGAGAAGCCTAGGTCTTCATAGGTTATTCATATTTGTAAATATTGGACTGTATTTGACCCCCTGTCTGTACAAACAGGGCTTGTCTTTTGGCTGTTTGTTTCTTCACAGATTTGTCCTGCTCCTCCACCTCATTTATGCAGCTGAGCCTTCAGTTCTATTGTTATCTATGGAATTATCTTTATGCAGCTAGAAACATGAGTGACATGACACCTCTACACATGTGTACTGCACTTACTCCCCAAAATGTACATTCATGAGAGCACTGGTCAGACAGGTGCACAGATGCTTTTTCCTAGTATATTTTTTGCTAAAAAGTTACATACTGTGGCTTTAATGTTGTAACCTCACCAAAAATGAAGAAGAATAATTAAAATGCATTACATTATCAGTGTGTGTTTTCTTTAATTGTAAAATATTCTGTTTTGATTAGGAACAAGATTCATTCACTTGTTGCAGCTATAATTTTATTCAATATCTACAGTGAAGTAAGACATTTTCAATAGGAAATTTTAAAGTATATATTTAAAACAGCAAAATAAATAATAATAATAATAATAATGATAATAACAATACTACTACTACTACTACTACTACTACTACTACTAATAATAATAATAATAATCATCATCATCATCATAATAATAATCATAATAATAATGAAACAACTACACTATCCAAACTAGTCAAAATTAGCATAGATTAAAAAAACAAAAACAAAAAACAACTATTGCTTGTCTGCATTGCTTTGCTTGGAATGTTCCATGGCATGGCTTGAAAAATGTGCATTCTTCCTGCTCGCTTCTCCACAGATCTGACCTGTGACTTGGCCGGGTGGCGTCTCCATGGCGACAGATAAGTTTAATGCCATACTGTGAGACGTTCCAGAGACACTATATAGTACAACTTTAACACATGATCAACTCATTTTTGTAGAGTATGTCTCTTTAAAACATGTTGATATATTCTCTTTGATGTTTCAGTTAAAAGTGTGTCCCTGGTTTAAAGTGCAGTAGTAGTTGTAGTAGTTTGATGTACTGCTTTAGTGTACAGTAAACTCACTCAGTATCACCGGCTCTGCTCTCCTCTGGCTCCAGTCCTACCTCACAAACCGGCAACAGTTCATCCACTTCAACCATTGCTCCTCTTCCATAGCCCCCCTGCAGCAGGGAGTCCCCCAAGGTTCGGTGCTTGGTCCCCTCCTCTTCATTCTCTACATCCTCCCCCTCGGCAACATCATTCGTCATCACGGTCTCCGTTTTCACTGTTACGCTGACGACATTCAACTTTACATCTCCACAACATCCATCAACCCCACAATCCACTCCACTCTCACCCACTGCCTAACAGACATCAAAAACTGGATGAATCACAACTTCCTCAAACTTAACAGCGACAAAACAGACTTCATCATCATCGGTCCACACAACATCGCCAAATCCTCACAGCACTTCACCCTCCACTTTGACAACATCACACTCTCTCCATCCTCACTCATCCGTAACCTCGGTGTGCTCCTCGACCCCACTCTTTCATTTGAACCCCACGTTAAGTACATAACCCGGACTGCATTCTTTCACCTCAAAAACATAGCCCGTCTCCGCCCATCACTCACCTTCTCTGCCGCTGAAACTCTCATCCACGCATTCATTACATCCAGAATTGACTACTGCAATAATCCTCTATGGTACACCATCCAAAACCCTCAACAGACTACAGTACATTCAGAACTCCGCTGCCCGGCTCCTCACCCACACCCGCTCACATGAACACATCACTCCTGTCCTCCACAAGCTCCACTGGCTCCCCGTCCCTCAGCGCATCCACTTCAAAATCCTTCTTATCACATTCAAAGCTCTCCACAACCTGGCCCCTCCTTACCTCACAGACCTGCTCCACCACCACACTCCATCTCGCTCCCTCCGCTCCTCCAGCTCCAACCTCCTATCCCTGCCCTGTAGGACCAAGCTCCGAACCTGGGGGGACAGAGCCTTCTCCATCGCTGCCCCCACCCTCTGGAACTCACTACCTAAACCCCTCCATGACTGCTCTGACCTCCCCACCTTCAAGAAAGAACTCAAAACTCACCTGTTCAAAATCGCTTTTAATGCTTGATTTTATGTTGTAAATTTTTGTGATATTTTATTATTGTATCCACTGTGAAGCGACTTTGAGTGTCCTGAAAAGCGCTATATAAATAAAATTTATTATTATTATTATTACAGTACTGTGAATATAGGTCCCCTGTGTCACGTTATGCTTATGAAATAGTCACATTGTAAAGTGTGGCCTGTAAGTACATAACGCCCATGTGTCATAAGCACACAAACTTTAACTGCAAATATTTCAAATACTACAACACAAATACTGCAGGCGGTGTACTTGTACTCAGTGCCCCATGAGGAGACAGGATATTTGAAGGAGGAATGGACATAATCATTTTAAAGGTGTACCATTTAACTTTTCTGGTGAAGGGACCACCACCTGCTTGTTTCCCAAGAGATGTCACTGGTTTGCCTGAAATCTTCCTCAGTATGGCATTAAACTCATGTGTCTTGCTTTTATTAAATTACTTTTACTGCATTTGGCGTGATGGCATCACCTGCTTGTCTCCATGGAGATAAGCAGGCAAAAGAAGCTTAATGACAAATCATGGACTATTCCAGGAAAAGCAATAAAAACTCCAAGGAGAGGAGTTTGCTGACCATCCACCAGAAATGTTACATAGTGAATCTTTAAAGCCACAGTATGTAACTTATTTAACTAAAACATAGCCAAAAAAAAAAAAAAAGTTTTATTTTATTTTGGTTGTTTTTATTGCACTTAAAACATGCTCCTTACTGTAGGCGAGCTTGTACCTCCACAAACCTGACTTATTTGTCCTGGAAGAAATGCTGATAATATTCCACAGTATGGCATAAATCATGCCATATGTTACATACTGTACCTTTAAAGAACACGTGGTTTTCAGGACAGGGCTGTTCAACTACATTTTCCTTGAGGCCAGATTTTTCACGCTGTATGTAACAAGGATTAAACTAGGACTAAACCAGGTTTAAAGGAGAATTAAATAAAGGCTAAACTAGTGCTAACCCAGAATAAAACCTAATCTAAACTAATACTACACCAAGGATTGTATTAAACCTAGACTATCTAGTAAAAAAAAGTATTTCTACTCCTCCTCCTCCTCCTACTACTACTACCTTTATGATTACTACTGATAGGCCTGCTACAAAAAACTACTTCCACAGTAAAGAGTTCAACTAATACTACTATTCTATCACAAGTGTCACCTCTTACTGACTCACTAACTTCTCATATCCTACTAGTACTTTTACTCCTAATATCCTGTATACATATATATAAAATATCATACAACTTACAAGTACTATGCTACAATACGCTGCTAGGTCTAGTACTTCAATTTATGTCATAGACCAGGCCTAATTATTCTACAAACTCAGCTTTACATGTGTTTAATAGAATCACCTTTTAACATCACTGCTTAGTTTGACAGTACTGATATCCCCGGCCAGATTAAATCACTTGGAGGATGTGATTTGGCCCCTTGGCTGCTCGTTGACAAGACTTGCAAAGGCTCATATGATTTTGATTAATACTTCTAATATAACAAGTTGTGCTGACACAATATTAAAATGCATTACATCCGTATTGAGTAACAGTACAGATATAGAAAAAAGGAGCCACAGTATAGGTCGTCATGGATTCAAACACAAACCCACTAGTTCTTTGGCTTCTGCATTTGTGTTGCCTCACTTCCTGTATATACTCTTGGCTCAGGTCCAGACGCGGCTGTGTGGCGGGAAACTTCTGCTACACTGTACAAAAATGTGTCTCACCGCAGCATGAATGAAGCAGGCTCTGTTTACATGTGACCCAACATGTGAGGGCTACAGACAGTGTACTAACACTGTACTTATACTGAGTATTATAGTACCATTGATTCTGAGTACATGTAAGGACTACTAAGACTGTGCTTATACTGCAGAGAGTATTGTAGTACTAGTGATTCTGAGCACATGTAAGGTCCTCATTGAATACAAAATATAAGAAGTATTAGGACATAAAAAATAATACTGCTGTACATTGTCTAATGTAAAATTACTATTACTACTCATATGGTCTACTACTACTACTACTAGTAATAGTACAAACACTAACACTACTGTGATTACTACAACTACTTTTTCTACTATACTATTTAGCTACTACTACTACTACTATACAAGAACTGAACCAGGACTAAACCAGGGACTAAACCAGAACTATGTCCTAACCTAAACCAGAGTTGTGAGTCGACTTGTATTTGTGGGTAGCATCATATATAAAATCAAATCACCCAAATTTGTTAAAGTATTAGTAGTACTAGCAGTAGCAGCATTTGTACTGCATAGCAGTAGAGCATTTAATTATTAACTTCACTACCAACATTTATACATTGAAGTACTTTTCCTAACATAAAGCAGTACTTGGAAGTATCATGATTTGTACAGTGTACTTCTGTCCTACTGCATAACTGTCTGTCTCTCTGTGCAGCCCCTGCCCCTCCCCCTGCCCTCTGATTGGCTGTTAACATGCGTGTATATTACATTACCCTGACTTTGGCCATGTGTGTGTACATCCAAACCCCGCCCCTCCTGCTGTGTGATTGGCCAGAAATGCATTCCAACTCCGCCCTTGGTGGCTCCTGATTGGCTGAGGGCAGTTTTGGCGCGTACTTGGGCTCCCCGTGACTGACTGGGAGTGAAAACATTCAGGGAAAAGAGAAATGGAGAGGCGTTTCTGTGGACAAAACAAAACCAGACGCACGTGGTCCAGACTCAAGACATGTGGGGACTAAACATGAACTAGACCAGGACTAGGCCAGGGTTAAACCAGGACTAGGCCAGAACTAAACCAGGACTAGACCAGGAGTAACATATGGTTGAAGATAAAAGAATGTTTTATACACCTACAAGAAATTTTCATTTACAAAACAAGGACTAAATGTGGTCTAGACCTGGGCCATGTGTGTACTTAACTAGGACTAAACCAGAACTAGACCAGAACTAGACCAGGACTAGACCAGGACTGAACCAGGACTAAAACAAATGTAATTGGGTGAAGCTACAGAAAAGAATGTTCTACAGTCTATCTTCATTCACAAAACATGAACTAGACCAGGACTAAACCAGGACTGAACCATCCAGTGCTACACCAAGGATTGTATTAAGCCGGCCTATCCTGAACCAGTATTAGGCTGGTCTGAAATTAAAATAATTTTAGTAAAGAAGTATTTCTACTACTACTACTCCTACTTCAACTTATGTCATAGAACAGGCCTATCATTTTACAAAATGAACTTTAGGTGTGTTTTGTCTCTATCTTCTCTCTCTCTCTTTCCCTCCATCTCTCTCTTTCTCTCTCCTTTCCCTCTCTCTCTCATTTTTGTGTACTCTTATTCAGAGGGTACACCATTAAAGTGTGTGTGCCAGTGTGTGGGCTGGCAGCAGATGAGAAGGCAGCTGGTGAGCGAGCCTGTGCTTCAGGCCAAGTACTGCACACAGTTTGTACAGTGTGGACCCGGGACAGAACACAGAGACAGAGAGAAGGAGGGAGGGAGAGGAGAGAGAGGAAGAGTTAGGACCCGGGACAGGGCACAGAGAGAGAGAGAGAAGGAGGGAAGAGGAGAGAGGGGAGGGAGAGAGAGGAGAGAGAGGAAGAGTTAGGACCCGGGACAGGGCACAGAGAGAGAGAGAGAGAGAGAAGGAGGGAAGAGGAGAGAGGCGAGGGAGGGAAGGGAGAGGTAGGGAGAGTCGGGACCCTGGACAGAACAAAGAGACAGAGAGAGAGAGAGGGAGGGAAGAGGAGGGAGGGGGGAGAAAGAGATACAGAGAAATGGAGAGTGAGGGCCCAGGATGGGGCATAGAGAAAGGGAGAGAGAAGGAGGGAAGAGGAGAGGGAGGGAAAGAAAGATATACAGAGAAAGGGAGAGTTAGGACCCAGGAAAGGACAAAGAGAGAGAGAGAGAGAGAGAGAAGGAGTTAAGAAGAGAGAGGGGAGGGAGGGAGGGAGGGAGGGAGAGAGGGGAGAGGAAGAGATACAGAGAAATGGAGAGTTAGGGCCCAGGATGGGGCACAGAGAGAGGGAGAAAGAAGAAGGGAAGAAGAGAGGGAGGGAGAAAAGATATACAGAGAAAGGAAGAGTTAGGACCAGGGAAAGGACAAAAAGAGAGAGAGAGAGGGAGGGAGGGAGAGAAGGAGGGAAGAGGAGGGAGGGGAGGGAGGGAGAGAAGGAGGGAAGAGAAGGGAGGGGAGGGAGGGAGATGAGAGAAAGAGATATACAGTAAGGGATAGTTAGGATAGCAGTGAGAGAGAGAAAGAGGGGTACAGAGGAGGTAGAGGGAGAGGGGAGAAGGAGAGAGGGAGGAAGAGTTAGGATAGAAGAAAAGGGGGGATGAGAGAGGGGAGAGTTAGGATAGAAGGGGAGAAAGCGAAAGAGGGGAAGAGGGAGAGAGAGGGAGTTAGGATAGAAGGAGAGATTGGTAAGAGAGTGAGAAGAAAGAGAAGAGCTGAGGAGAATTGGACAGGGGGAGTGAGAGGGTAAAAAAGCGGGAGAGGAGAGAGGGAGAAGAGATGGGAAAGAGAGTAAAAGCAGAGGGAGCAGAGATGAGAGGGGAGGAAGAAAGTTAGAAGAAAGGGAGAGAGGATAAAGAGAGAAGAGGAGAGGCAGAGATAGAGAGGGGAGAGAGAAAGAGAGAAAAAGCAAAAGAAGGAGAGAAAAGGGAGTGTGAGAGAAATTGAGAGAGATAAAAAGAAAAGAGAGGGAGACGGTGAGCGGGTTCAACTGTGAGGCAACACTTACCTCTAGTGGACAGAAACAGAACTGACTTCAAACTACATCATTCTTATGTGAAGGATTACAAATTTGAACTGAATGAACTCCATTATACAGGTGAACACATTTAGCTGACGTATACACTATAATGTCACTAGTATTGAACAATGAAATGATGTTTATTATTCCAATGGGTCAGTATGGAGGAGGCAGAGCTCTAATGTGTCCTGAAAAGTACTGCATGTATCCTGCAGTCTTTTAAAAATAATAAATCTGCATTACAATTGTTATCAGTAAAAGCTATATTTGCCTCCAGATATGAGGTAAACATTTTAAATCACAGATAGATAACTTTTATGGAATTTAAAGAAAAAAACAAATATTCTGTATTACTTGTATTGTTATTGGCCTTTAAGCATGGTCTTGAGTACCTTTTCTTTGGAACTTCATAATTTAAAACTTCAGATAATGCCCAGTTAAATAATAGACTAGAAGAATAGACAGCCTTGGTGCTTCCTGTACTCTGATCTGGTGCAGCTTGCCATCTACTGGCAGCAGAGGGAATTACCACAGCAAAAAAACAAAAAACAAAAAAATGAACATGTCAGTGCATGTTAGTGTAAGCAAGCAGTAGTAATGAACATGATTTAATGCTTAAAGTGAGTCTGGTGATAATTTATAGACATAAACTTAACTGCGCAAGGCTTTTATCTATGACATCACAGTCACGAGAAATTTCAAATGGCTGAGGAGGTTCAGAGGCAAAGGTCTTTTTACAGAGGAGTCAGCATATTTAGCTTCAAGAAGGAACTGTCTCCCATATAAACAATACAGGTCTTGTTGTAGAATAAACTGTAGCAGCCTGAAGAGAAAATGCAAATCACTAGAGTTTTAACAAAGGATAAGTTTATTTATATCAGTACAGATCCCAGCACCCAAAGACATGAACCCTCAACACCCTGTGACAGTGTTCATCAGTGCCCATTCCAGTCTAGCGCCGTCCAGTCTGGCTTTGCTTCCGTTGTAGGGAGTATTATACCTCTGATGATGGAGGTCTACTAGACAAGTGCTCACATCAGTCAAATTAAGCACATTTATAAACCAATGTTTGAGAGTGAGAGAGAGAGAGTTTTTGTTGACATTAGCTTCAGATGCAAGCTCGATGAGTGACCTGAGATTGATTAGTGTCTGCTCTATAGAAACTGGACCCAGAAAGCATTCTCCCATAGACCACAGGGACAGTAACATAACTTTATATATAATCCTCAAAGCGCCAAAAAGTTAGCTTTGTAAGAGTTAGCCAAGCCCCACCATGAGCCTGCGCTTGCTTTGCTCTAGCCGCCATCGCTCTGATTGGTCAAAACTGAAAACTGATCATTGTGGCCGTTTCTGTCGTCACACGAGTGAATGGAGGAAGCCCCTATTACGCAAATAATACAGAAGAAAAAATATTTTTAGTCACATGCACCAATGAGCACAGGCCACTGAAAACAATACGACGCCATCTTGGGTTCATCCTCCAAATCTTATTATAAATCCATCGCCAAAACTCGGACCTCTGAGCACATCTGGAGTGCAGCATGTAACTCAATGCCCAGTGAGGAATTGCCTTTTAAAATATAGATTCATTTTAACAAAATTGTGAACCAACTAACTCCTTTCTGACCACACTCTAATACTTACATATGGTGGAGTGGTCAGCAAAATAGTCCTATATGATCTTTGTACAATGCCCAGTGGCTAATCCTATTCCTTTCTTGCTTTTCAAAGTTCACTATTCAAATAACTTGTCCAGAATCTTTTTAGGCAAGATCGTCATTTGCTCATCCCTGCCGCTCACAAAAACTGGGAAAAGTTTCTGTTCGTGAATATGTACAAAGGCGTGAATGACTTTGTTGTTGTCAGCGTCGTAAAAAGTGAGTTTGCGCTTGTCACATTCGAGGTGGAGTCTGATCCTGTGTGGGCACATTTGGACCTTCAAAGGAGCCACTTCCCTCTTGTGTGCGGTGAACGTCGTGTAGTCTCCATCTTTGTACGACACAGACCACCAGCCATTGTCCTTCTTTACTTCCTTAAAGTCCAGGATGCAGTAGGCGGACTCTGTTACCACGCCAAGTTCCCAGTTTGTGCATTCCCCCACATACACATCCCAGCTGTGAGATCCAGAGTCCAACCCGACAGAACCACGTACTATTTCAATGTCCATCCGAATTCTTTCTGGGTTTTTTGGAAGTTTCTGCTCCTCCCCCAGAGCAAAGCTGGTCAGATCATCAGACAGGACCAGTTCTGGGTGTGCAGTGTTGGGGTCTAGTATGACAGGAGAGTAGTGCACCATCGTCTTCATGCTGCTCCAGATATTGAAGGCCAGGTTGCCCAGATGTTTGGCCTGGTCTATCAGAGCTCCTGGACCGACCTGTGGTTCCTCCACCAAGGGATAGCGCTGCACTCTTGCCACTGCAGCCTTGTATTTGAGCAGGAAGGAGACATCTGCGTCTCCCAGCTGCTCTTCTGTGGCTTTGATGGTTTTTGTCAGAGCTTCTATCTCTCTGTTTACAGCCTCCATCTTGTCCTTTATCCTCTGAGTCTTCTGCTCCTCTTCCTCCCTCAGAGCCTTGATCCGAGTCTCCTCTTCCTGCATCAGAAACTCATGAAAGTTCTTAAACTCATCCTGGATAATCTTCTTTGCATGTGCTGACTGGCGTTTAATATGACGCAAACAAAGCTCTCCATTCTCTTGAAACTTTTGAAAGCGGTCTAACTTGTTTGTCAACTGCGTCAGGTCTTCCTCCAGGCTAACTCGCAGGCTCTCAACGGCCTCTGTGACGGGTCTAAAGGGATGGTACTCATGGGCTTTGGCGTCTCGGCACACCAAACACACCGGTTCAAAGTCACGAAGACAGAAGAGCTGTAGATTCTCACCGTGCAAGCTACAGACCTCCTCTTTCTCCTCCTCACTCGGTTTTCTCTTCTCCTTCCACCGCTCCAGGACTTTCGCAGCGTTCTTCAGGGCCAGGTTTTGGATTGGCTCTTTTCTCGATGGAGACCTTATGCAAATAGGACACTTCTTGCCCTGCTCCTCCTCACTAGCTGTCCACCATTGCTCGATACAGACTTGACAAAAGCTATGGCTGCATGTCAAGACAATAGAGTCTTTAAATACATCACGACAAATAGGGCAAGATAAGCTCTCATCGTCCTCTGGGTGAAAAAAATCCATTCTGAATCAACTGATATGCCTCTGCTGTTGCGTCTTGAGAATCTGAAGTATCTTTTCCTGTAAGCAGTGATTTAAATACTAGGTGAAGGTGGAGTCACATTCTTCTAACCAGTCTTTCGTAACAATAAAAACAAAATTAAATTGATTGTTGCTCTAACATTGTGTGGTATAGGCGTAACCCATCAACTCCTACAACCAAAATATTTCTAA
Organism: Periophthalmus magnuspinnatus; assembly: GCF_009829125.3. Classification (NCBI taxonomy): domain Eukaryota; kingdom Metazoa; phylum Chordata; class Actinopteri; order Gobiiformes; family Gobiidae; genus Periophthalmus; species Periophthalmus magnuspinnatus. The sequence continues at coordinate 11,028,867 of NC_047130.1, forward strand.
ACAATGCTCTAGCTTGTTCTTGGAAATGCACTGAGGAAAGGAACCAGTATGAACATAGTTTATACAGTGCAAAAAAAACTTAAATATAGCAAAAACAACACAGTAAAATACCGTATTAAAAAATCTAAATTTATTTGATCAATCTTTGCAGAGCATAGAAACAAACTGAAAAGGAATTCTGACCATGGAAATTGTCTCAGGTGTTTAAATACAATGCAAAAAATCTTAGGTATTGATCTAATTCCGCCTGTTCTCTTTGCCTCTAAATGCGACTGAACCGCACTTTCTTTATGGTGGCACTTTCAGTTAAATGCAAATTTCATTAATTTCAATAGAGAATTTTGAGAATTTGCCTCTAAAATCTGATATAAAGTAGCTTTGATTTGTGTAAAACGGTTAATGTCCATGTGACCAACAAGTTAACACTGCACTGATTCTCTGGAGGCTTTAAATGCCTCTGTTATCCCTATGGAACTTATTTACTGTCAAGATCAACAGCCCCATGCAAAATAATACAACCTGAATGACAATGGTGGCACCCATGGCAACTTCCAGAATAAGGTGAATACACTTGAAAAATAATTTGCAGTACACCACATGAATGTCAAATTATACAATACAATACAATCAAAACAGCATCATTATATGGTTAAGTGGCACAGAAGCTTCTTCACATAATGGGTGAATGAAGTTCACTTAAACGAGAATACTGTAAATTACACCAAAGATGACAAGATGACAAATTACATCAACAAGGCAATTAATTCAACTGGAGTAGCACCATGATATGAACTAAGATAAACACGTTATCTTAGCCTTCATGGTTTTATGTTTAATCTCACATGAAGCTGTTCTGTCCAAGTTGCCTACACTGTGAGATGTTATCCAGTTCAGAGTTTCGTGTCAGTAGAAAAAAAAACAGCAGCGGATGAAAATGACCTGTTCTTGTGGGTTGAGGTCCTGGTGTGAGTAGACCCAAGGAGTAGGGGTCCTCCTCCCTCCTGTACCAGGTTCATCACCGTCCAAAATGAGTCCAGTGAGAGTGGTGCCATCTCAGACTTGAGCAGCTTTATGGAATCGTGGGTGGAGGTGCAGCAGTTGGTGTACAGGGAGAAGGGCTGGGGGGAAAGTATAAACCTCCCTCCATTCTTATATGTGTTGTTTAACTTAATATTTTACATTGTTAGGAAAGATGCAAATGCAACTAATGCCCGTTTTATATTGTCAAAGGAGTTTTAAGGAGGAGGCAGTATGATTATTATTGGGGTTTTAGAAAAAATAGATCACCAAAATGTTCATCTTACAATGTTACTCCCTCATCACAGAAATCTAACTATATAATTAGTACCACTGACATTACTTTAGCAACAGCCAGGGCAAAACAGTTGCCGAAACACATACGGCACACTGATAATGAATGTGTTTTATAAATGATAAGAAACACGTTCACATATGTGAGCTGTCATCAGAGTTTGAAATATAATATAGCTCATCTGCTCAAAGTCAAAACTTGAAATGTTAAGTACTTAAAATCGACACAAAGTGCTTTTGACACATAAATCACATCTCCAATCAACAAAATTGTTTAATAAGCAATGATGAACCAGTAAACACTAAAAGTATTTGCTCTAGAAAGTTTCACACAATTTTAACACAGCTGAACTAAAAAAGGATTATAAGCACTTGACATAAAACATAACAAAAAAGTTGAATAAAAATATTTGGCCACTGTTCATTCATAGAGTAAACATAAACTGATTCTCAAAAGTTACAAGCTAAAAATCATAGAAATATGATTGTGAAGGCCTTTGAAATTACATTTAAAAAAAACTAAATACACAGACTATTGCTCAAATGTTGAGTGATACGGCTAAAATAAAAGTTAACAGAAAAAAAACTGAAAAGCAAATGCTACTAATTTCACTATAAATTTGATCAAATTCAGTTTGAACCTACATTTCTATTCAAAACATTACTTTAGTAGACAAGGATGAAATCTCACATTGTGTTTTTGATTAAAGGTTCACTGTCATTTTTTAGCCAAAAATAGTCTAAAATAAAAGCATGATTTTTATATATTTTTTATGTTTCTATTGCACTGAAAAACATGGAAAAATCTGGGGCAGGTCTCTGCTACATGAGCAACTGACCTCATCCAAACATTACTCATGATTTATATTTTATTTATTAAAAAAACATATCTGAATTAATTATATGCAGGGGATGTACCACTTCTAGAAAGTGAGCGTTTAAAGGACCTATATTACGCTAAATTGACTCTTGTGAGGCTTAAACCATGTTATAATGCTGTGACCTCCTCAAAAACATACCTGGAGTTGTGTTTTGTTTCACTCACACAACTCAAGAACTATCCAGGGTTTGTGTGTTAAACGTGTGTAAATGAAACAAAACACAACTCCAGGTCTGTTTCTGATGAGGAAACAAAATTAAAACAGATCAGAAAATAGCATAACATGGGACTTTTCATGTCAAGCTTTGTTAATTTGTAAAATTTGCAAATTATTAATTTCTCCAAAATAAGAGCATATCATTATCAGTATATTATCCTCAGCTTTTGAACCATAAGGAAGATAATCTATAGAATTTCTATAGCACTTTACAACAATTTATAAGCTATAATTAACAGCTTCTATTGTATTTTTACAAAAGTCTGAAAAAATATGTCCACAACTTCCAGTACTGTACCGCAGCTTCTGTAGTGAGTGAAAGGCAAAGTACTTCATTGCTGATAATAAAAAAATACTATATAGACTGTATAGTCATGACATAAAATACAAAGTTTAAATCTGAACTGCTAAACGAATACAACAATCCCACGCATTTCAGAACGTGTTTGTGTTGGTTAGTAGCGTTTATATGGAAAAGTTACATTATTTGCAGAAGACATTTGGCAACTTTTTTTAACATTTACTTATTAGGAAATTGGGATTTGTGGTAGCCTTAACTTTATAAAGGATTTAAAGGTGCACTATGTAATGTTTTTGTAGAGGAAAAAATAAAATACAATCAAAAATCGAAATTCATCAATATCCCTCAGCCCTTGTTTATGGTTCATTCAGGATTAACCCTTATCAACAAACTGAGTTATCCCAAAGTGTCCCCAGTGTCTATATGGTAAGATCAGCCAGAGTGGATAGTTAGCCCCAACTCGAGGCAGCCCAGCTCGGCGCCGTCCTGTCCCAGCATGCCCCGAGCTCTGTATTTGCCGTTTGTGAGCCAGTATGGCAGGTCCAGGTTCGGAATAAAGAAATCCGATGGGGGCAGGGAATACAAGCCCTGGGGAAATAAATGGGGGGAATAATGTGAGCTTTTCTAATGGTTCCATTACATTTTATTATGTTTGTTTGTTTGTTTGTTTTTTGCACTGCCCCACTCACTGAGTAAATATATTTTGTTATCATTTATACAAGTGAACAGTTAATTAGTGATCTTTACTTCAACATAAGATAAAACTGTGGGCCTTGCTCTAGATTTTAAAAGCCAAATCTAAGTTAGCAGCCACAACAACAGGCTAAATATTGAATATCGGTATCAGCTCAAAAAAAAAAAATCCTTATTGGCCCATCCCTAACAATTCTCCCTAACAAGTCTAACAAGATGAGACACAGAGAGATTTTATATTTTTTGCTGTCATCGCTTTTTGAAACTACAACTTCTCAAGAGGCAAAATTAACCCCCATTTTGTCCAAGGGAATGTAAAAACAGGAAGGAAAATCTCAGTCATTTTCCGAATGTTTGAACAATATAGTGGCAATTTTATTTCACAAGATCTTGTGGGAAAAGATTATGTACCGTCCCTAGAAACTGTAGATTAATGAATAATGAATGATGGGGATTCACATTTTGGGGAGGTGTTAAGCTTAATATAATTCCAACCCATTATGAAGATTATTATAAGGCCATTTATTTCAACTATCCTTTTGAAACACCCATATTTCAATGATTCAATTATGTAACTTCATGTCAACACAGAACTAGTTTGCTGTGGCAACCATGGCAGCACGGCTTTGGTGTGTGAGCACTGGCATTTGTGATTTAGGTATTGATACAAAGACTCTGTTCTAAGGAATCATGTTGAGAGAGAACACTGAAATCTGAACTGCTAAACAAATACAACAATCTCACTCGCATTTCAAAACAGGTCAGCAGTTTTTATACGAAATAGTTACGTTTTTCACAGAAGAAAAAAAAATGGTGTTTAAGATTTGCTAATTAGGAAATTGGGATCAAATTGAGATTTCGTGATTATCTCAACTTTATAAAGAGATAATTCCAAAGACTTAAAGGTGCACTATGTAACTTTTCTGTGGAGGGTCTACCCTCTCCTTGTCTCCATGGAGATGTTATTGCTTTGTCTGGAATGTTCCACAGTATGGCATTAAACTTATCCTTCTGAATGTGACTGAACCAGGCCAAGTTACAGGTCAAATATGGAGCGTTGACTGCTCTCTCACAGTAAGAGTGTAATGCCGTATTGTAAAACATTCCAGGCAAAGCTATTACATCTTCACTGAGGTAAGCAGGTAGCAGACCCCCACCAGAAAAGTTCCATAGTGCACCATTAATCCAAATCAATTGATCTATAAAAAACATTTTCACAGTATTTCCCCTTTGGAACACCTTAAAATATATCAATAGACTCACAGCTTTGAAGGGGCAGCGACAAGGCAGTCCGTAGGCGTGCAGGGGCTCGGGACAGTCCTGCCCCGGGGGTACCAGCATGTTCAGGACGTCACACGCGTCACTATAGTGACAACTGCCCATGTCATCCACGCAAGGGATCTTCACCCAGAAGCCAGCCACCGCCTTCTCTATGGTCATGTTCAGCTGAGAGGGGGAGAGAGGAGAGGGAAGGAGAGAGAATGGAGGGTGAGAGAGAGAGAGAGAGAGAAGAGGACAGAGAGAGGGGGAGGGGAGAAGGAGAGAAAGGAGAGAAAGAGAGAGTGATGAGAAGAGGAGGGAAGAGAGAGAGGGAGAGAGAAGGAGGAAAGGAAGGAAGAAAGAGAAGGAGAAGGGGATTGGAAGAGAAAGAGATGAGGAAGGGAGGGAGAGAGGGAGGAGAAAAAGAGAGGAAAAGAGCAGTAGGAGGGAGAAAAAGAGAGAGGAGATCAGAAAGAGGGGGAGAGAGGGAGAGAAGAGAAGGAAAAGGAGGAAGGGAGAAGGGGAATGTAAGAGAGACGCAGAAAGGAATGAGGGAGGGAGAGAGGGAGGGAGAAGAAAGAGGAGAGCGGGAGGGAAGAAGGAGAGAAAGGAGAGAAGGAGAGAGGGAGAGAGAAGGAGGAAAGGAAGGAAGGAAGACAGGGAGAAGGGATTGGAAGAGAGAGAGACGCGGGGAGGGAGAGAAAGAGGGAGGAAACAGCAAGAAAAAGATGGTTGAGAGACAGAGGGAGAAGGGGGAACAGAGGGAAGGGGGTGGAGAGGGAAGGCCGAGAGGAAGCGAGAGAAGTAGTGAGAAGTGAGAGAGAGAGATGGGGGGGTAAGTAAGAGATAGGGAGAGAGACAGGGATGATGATCACATGTCTTATACATGTACAAATGTATGATGGTATACGTGGCTGGTTTTAAAACAACAACACTGATATTGACAGCTGACATTTTATCAGGCCCCATTCAAATATTTTAATTACACTGATTATGGTTATTGAAACATCTCAGCACAATGTGGACGTACTTTACTGTAATTATAGTGCTGCGTCAAAGACGAGGTCTGCTCCAGCAATAGTGGCTTACTTCTTGTTCTTATTCTTAGAAATCATTAGTATTTAGTCCTTAATTCAGTTAAAAGGACCTTGTATCAGAGTTTTTTCATGTACCGGTAATAAAATAAAATGTGTCTTGTCCCAGTACAGGCAAACTGATATCAGGCCGATATTTGCACTTTTTAGCGCCTTGCCTTAAATCTCCAGCACAGGCTGATATTTTGTTTTGGTCGACCTGCTGCTTAAAAAATACACTCAGTGTTTTATTTTAACAGTTTAATACAAAGAGATGACTGCACAACATGTGACCACACTGCTCTATTAAAGGTTTGTGGTAAAAAAAAAGGCCTGTGGGTGAGTTTGTAGTAAATTTAAAATTTATCAGCAGAGCTTATTCATCGGTAGTTCTGGATTCTAAAAATCAGTATTTGTATAGAATATAATAAATTTCAATAGTTTTTAGAATGGTAGAGAACGTTTGGATAAAGGTACTCACAGCCAGAGGGGAAATCAGCTCTACAGCAGTTCTCCCTGAGGCATCTGCTTTGAGTTGCCCTGGGATGGAGATGGGGTCTGGGGCCACGTTCAGGGTATTAAGGACTGCTGGGTCATCTGGTTTACCACAGTTCTTCCACTCAAAGCCCAGCACCTGCATAGACTACACACAAACACAGCATTGATTCATCAAAAAAAGCTGTTGTCATTTACTTTTATTAGTCTAATCATAATTATTGTGCAATTTAGACAGGTTTTGGACCTTTTTTACAGAATAGTTGTGGGACTCAGCATTAATTACCTCTATGTATGTCATATCTGCTGTCCGTGTCCAACCAAAAAGTGAAACAGTTAAAACAAAAATGTAAAAATGGAAGGGAAGACAAGGGAAGATTTTTTTGTTAAATCTTAAATATAATTATGCTAACCATGTTTTAGAAATGTGCTGTCATGTAACCCTGACCTCAACCTAATTCAACCCATATCTGAACTTTAATCATACCAGCCCTCAGAAATTTCAGCTGTGTGATTGCAGACTTTATGATTAATCGGTTGAAAAATGTCTCCCCTCCCCCATGCTCTAAAGTGATTTTTGTGAAGAGGAGTACATGGAGAGGATGAAGAGAATTTTGCAAAGGAGAAAGGTTGTGTACATTACTGAAATGGTTGAAAGTGAGAGAGAGCTGAACGACTTAGGAAAAAAATGTAATTGTGATTTGATTTAATAACAGCCTTCTGTTCAAAGTTCACATTTTAAACATGTCCACAAGAAATGGCATAAACACTGAAATTTGAACTGACAAAGATTCACATTTCAGAATATGATCTTGAACAGAAAGTTTTTTGTTGAAAATTACATTTTATTGTCTAGATAAAAATACAAATAAATGACCATTGTGGAATCTGAATTTGTATCAAATCTATTATTGACCCTCAAAAACAGAGTTTGACATTTTAGTATCATGACAACACTAAACTAAACATTACAAGAACATTATTTTAAATCTGTTCCTGAAATTTTGCTAAATTTTAAGTTTTGAATGCATTTTTGGACTGTAAAGAATTACTTGATATTTATTAGTCAGCACATAGCCGGTCATGCTTTTAGACAAGGCAAGGAAAGTTTATTTGTATAGCACAATTCGTACACAAGGTAATTCAAAATGCTTTACAGAATAAGAAAGACATTAAAATCACACAAATCAAATCAAAACATAAATAAATAATCACCATAAAATTAACATTAAAACAGAAAAGTGCAGAATAAAAACCTTTCAGTCGTATGCACAGCTAAACAGGACTGTTTTGAGCCTGGATTTAAACATTGTCAAAGTAGAGGCCTGTCTCACATCTTCAGGAAGACTGTTCCAGGTTTTAGCTGCATAAAACTGAAAAGCTGATTCTCCATGTTTAGTCCTGACTCTGGGCACCAGTAGGAGGCCGGTCCCTGAAGTCCTCAGAGTATGAGATGGTTCATATGGCACTAACATGTCAGAGATATACTTTGGACCTAGGCCATGGAGAGACTTATACACAAGCAGAGCTGTTTTAAAGTTTATTCTCTGAGCTACAGAAAGCCAATGCAAAGACCTGAGCACAGGACTTATGTGCTCATACTTCCTGGTTCTAGTCAGGACCCGAGCAGCAGTGTTCTGGATGTACTGCAGCTGTGTTAAGGCTCGTTTGGAAAGGCCAGTGAGCAGGCCGTTACAGTAGTCTAACCTACTGGAGACAAATGCATGGATAAGTCTCTCTAAGTCTAGCTTTGACAGTATAACTTTGTTTTATTTTTTTTTAGGGGGTAAAAAATTGCACACACCTCCATCCTTTTTGTTTGCTTGTGTTTCAGATTCAAATTTGAAGTTGGGTGGAGTTGATTCCACTAGAACTGCATTACCTGTGTTTTTGTCGAGCCATGTTTTGGTTAAAAACATAAAATCAAGATTAAAAGAAGAAATAAAATCATTAATTAAAAATGACTTGTTACATAAAGATCTGACATTGAGCACAGCAAGTTTCAGATTAGTTTCAGTAGGACTGGATGTTATCTTCTTACAGGAAATGTGAACTAAATGTCTCTGATTGGACAGTGTAACTATCCTTCTGTTAAATCAGTCTACGTGGTGTAACTGCAGATATAGCTCCATCACAGGGCCTCAGCATGATATTATCTTTATCATGACTGTATGTCCTGGGACAGCAGAGGCCCTGTGTGTTCTAGCTCTTGGTAATAACAGCTCTGGGAGAAGGCAGGTAATGGCAAGCAGGGGAGAGTTTGGGTGAGGGACCAGGTGAGGGCCGAGCAGAGGGGAGTTTGGGTGAAAGATGAGGGGGCATAGGTGGGTACGGGGAAGAGTTCAGTATAGTTGATGCCAGAACTCTTGATCGCACTATATTAGGTGTGAGGGGAGCCATCTTAATTCCTGACCTGATGAGGCTTTCGAGATGGTTGGGAAGGGCCATGGGTGAAGGTGGGGAGGAAAAGGACAGTGAGGAGTCCCTAGAAGGAGTAGATGTAGCAAAGGGGACCCAGGGCTGGTCTATGGGAGGGGGAGGTGATGGGGGTGCTGCTGGGACTGAAACCTCTACTGGGGCTGTCACAGCCTGTGACGAGGGCCCTGGGGGAAGTGTCGCTGGAGATGAATCCTTCACTTGGGAAGGTGGTGGAGCTGCTGACTTGTTCTCTGGGGGAGGTGGTGGTGCTGCTGAATCCCTTGCTGGAGAGATGGTTCTGGTGCTGATGATGACTCTTTTGCTGGGGGAGATGGTTGTGCTGCTGGTGGTGACTCCTTTGCTGGGGGAGGTGGTGGTGGTAGTTGTGGTGTTGCTGATGGTGCTGAAACATTGGCTCGGTCTCTGGTTGGCGCAGCAGGAATGCTTCTCTCATTCCTTTTCTCTCTCACTGGGCCAGGACCCTGTCCAGGCCGGTGCCTCAGAGCGTGGAGAAGGTTATCCGTCAACACTCTCACTCCACCTCTGCTCAGGTGTGGGCCATTTCCCTTGAACAGGTCCTCTCGTTTCCAGAATAGATCAAAGTTCTCAATGTAGTGCAGTCCTCTGGCTTTTTCCGATTCTAAAACAAATATCCGTCCATGTAGCTCATTAATTTGTTGTTGATATTTCCAACAGCGTTTGCAGAAAGAATTCCTTTGGTTTCTTACCCCAGACATGTCGCTGGCTCGTCAGAAATTTAGTTAAAAAAATTTAAAAATTGTTTAAAAGTCTTGGTTTACTTAAAAGAAAATCATAACTAAACAAATCTTTCAGCACTGGAAGAGGTAAAATGATTTAAAAAGTAAGTAAAGAAGGAAACGGCAGAAGCAAGCAAGGTTTGCGTCTGCACTCTTCAGAAGCAGGAAGTAGCACAAAACTTTAAGCTCTTAATATGTTTTTTAAGGCGATAGGAAATTACTCTTTTTACGGAGAACACAGACAGTAGTTTACAAAGAGAGGGCTAAAAAAAGAATTCATTGAAAGTTACTGTACAATGCAAAGGTTACATTTTAAATACAAGGAAGTGGAAGTAAACTTTGTACTTTATGTTTTGCTGATTAGTAGAATTTTAAAAGGCTCACCAATATAAGTTAGATCTAGTCTCCACTCTCAGTCCGTTTTTTTTTAATTAGATAATCATCTTGAGAACTAAAACACCAAATTATAACAAACAACTTTGCCATAGTGTTGTCACGATACTAAAATTTAAAACTTGATTTCGATACTAAGGCAAAGACTTGATACGCTACAACAATTCTGATACAAAAACACTATTTAAACAATAGAATGTGATTTTCAAGATTAACTCATAGTACTTTCTTTTATATTACCATGTGGCCTTATATCTGTGTAATTCGTCAGTGGTCCAGGTAGATTCCATAGTGGTCCATGGGCGAATACTAGTCTATATGTGTTATACTTGTTCTGATACAGCTTATTCTATTATTAAAGGAAAGGTTCATTCTGTCCTGTGAATGTAACTTTTTTCTTTACTGAACCCTGGTCAAATGATATCTAGTTTCGATAGTAGTTTTAGTATTGATTAGTATCTGATTTTCCATCATTTTAACAACCCTTAAACAGAGGAAGTATAAATTGCCCAAAACCAGAGGTGAAAACAAATTAAATACTCACATTAATGTAACTGATTTGATTACTGAGGCGAGGTGTCATTTAATGTAATGTAATGTAATTAGTTATTTAAAATCATGCAAATTACTGGAGTACTGCACAAATCCCATCTAAACATCTTAAAACCAAGTTAATATTGCACAACTAGTAAATTGTACATTGAGTAGTGTTTTATATGTGTACTTTTTACTTTTAATTTTGGCAGCACTAGTAGTTTTACCTATGCAACTGTACTTTTTCTTGAGTATATATATATGTGTGTGGGGTGTGTGTGTGTGGGGGGGGTGTGTGTGGGTGTGTGTGTGTGTGGGGTGTGTGTGTGTGTGGGGGGGGGTGTGTGTGTGTGTGTGTGGGGGTGTGTGTGTGTGTGTGTGTGTGTGTGTGTGTGTGTGTGTGTGTGTGTGTGTGTGCAGTACTCTGTCTACCATTGTACAAAACCTAAAATTACTGTATTGTTTTAACTGCTCACCTGTGCTTTGATAAACCGCTTCAAACCGGCTCTTTTTGACTGGATCCCGGGTAAAATCAGGCTAAAAACCACCGCCAGCAGCAGTCTTGGATCCATACCGAATAATCTGAAATATCACACAAAAATAAAGTAGTAAAAATGCAGAAATAGTCGTGTGCTGCGGGAGAAGGACCGCTACAGTCAGGAAGAACAAACTGTGCAGCGGCGCCGTTACTTCCGTGTTTACATCCGCCGTGAGTTGCCAGGTCCGCATTTTTATATCGACTTTGGGATTCTAAGCTTGGAAAGTCGCTTTAAAATTAACTGAGAAGTGAAGATGCATTTCTTTTATGGGCTTGCTCATTAGAGGCACTTTCATGTCATCATAAAAAGTGGTTATTTTTAAGGGGTTTTTTTTCCCCAACTGATGGTTTCACGTTAACAAACCCTAAGATAAAATACGGGCTGTTAATGTTTTAAAGCCGTTATTTGTGTTAATATTGCTGTTAATCTCATTAGCACACACATCATTAAACTGGTTGCTTCCTTTTGGGTGGTGCTCGGGTCGCTTGTTTTGGATTATTTTCAAAATCTTGGTCGCTTCGCTTTTTGCTCTCTGAAAATCTGGCAACCTCCCGTAAAGATGGCGACACCCTGCCCATCCAGCATGGACAGTAGCACACTGCTTTTCTAAAGTGAGTTGTTGTTTCACACACAGAAGGTATCGCGCTTATTACTAAGGCCAAAGATGGAGACGTTTACAGGCCGAGTGAAGCCTACGGCAGCCGCGGAGGACATGGACGAGGACATGGAGGAGGACATGGAGGAGGACTTCCATCAAGACATCGCCAGGTCCTCGTTCGCAGACATGCTGCACGACTGTGACAGGAATAACAAGTACTACCAAGGCATCCGGGCTGCTGTAGCCCGGGTGAAGGCGCGTGGAGAGCCGGTCATTGTGCTGGACATTGGGACTGGGACTGGACTGTTGTCTATGATGGCTGTGACCGCGGGAGCGGACTTCTGCTACGCTGTGGAGATGTTCAAACCTATGGCCCAGGCGGCGCGCTGCATCGTGGAGAAGAATGGATTTTCCAACAAAATCAAGATCATCAATAAACACTCCACAGATGTCACAGTGGGGCCAGAGGGAGACATGCAGAGCAGAGCCAATGTCCTCCTCACGGAGCTGTTTGACACAGAGTTGATCGGAGAGGGAGCTCTGCCCAGCTACGAGCACGCGCACGTGCACCTGATGCAGACGGGCTGTGAAGCCGTGCCCCACAGAGCCCGCGTGTACGCGCAGCTCGTGCAGTCTGAGGAGCTGTGGAGCTGGGCTCACCTTCACCCTGTGAATGTGGGCTCCTCCAGGCTGCTGCCCTACCCCGCCCTGACCCGCTGTGCTGGCTCTCATGCAGTGTGTGACATCCAGCTGAGTCAGTTGCCCTCCCACAGCTTCACTGCTCTGAGCCCGCGTCTCACCATGTTCTCGGTGGACTTCAGTAAACCCGTGAGCAGCAAACCCCAGACCTACAGCTGCAAGTTTGAGGCCCTGTGCAGTGGACAGGCTCAGGTGGTTCTGTCCTGGTGGGACATTACCATGGACCCTAGTGACAGCATCGTATGCAGCATGGCCCCCAGCTGGACCTATGAGGACCCTTGCGCTGCCCCCTGGAGGGACCACTGGATGCAGAGTGTGTACTTCCTGTCAGAGCAGAGCTCTGTGACCAAAGGAGAGGAGCTGTGTGTGAGTGTGAGCCATGATGACTACAGTCTGTGGTACAGCCTCTGCAGACAGAGCAGTCACACCTGTGCAGAGGTGCCCCAGCCCAGCTGCTCCTGTCTGGCACACCTGGTGTGGAACCGGCCTCGCTTTGGAGAGCTCAATGACCAGAGGCGCACACAGAGCTATGTCCAGGCCCTGTGTGAGGTGCTTCAGGAGGACAGTGTTTGTCTGAGTGTGAGTGATGGCAGTCTGCTCCCTTTGTTTGCCCATCTACTCGGAGCTAAGAAGGTGTTCAGTGTGGAGAGCTTCAGGATGAACAGGCAGGTCATTGAGCAGGTGCTAGAGGCCAATCAGCTGACAGGATGTGTGGAGCTGTTGGGAGGGCATCCAGAGCACCTGAGCAGTGAAGAGATCCAAGGGCTGCAGGTGTCTGTGCTGATGGGAGAGCCATACTTCAGCAGCAGTCTCCTGCCCTGGCACTCTCTGTACTTCTGGTACTGCCGCACTGCCCTGGCAGCCGTCCTCCGGCCTGATGCAGTGGTCCTTCCCTGCGCCGCTTCTCTGCACATGGTGGCTGTGGAGTTTAAGGACTTATGGAAGATCAGGGCACCCTGTGGGATGTGTGAGGGCTTTGATGTAAGCCCCATGGACCAGATGATCCAGAGGTCTCTGGAGTTCCGTGAGTCCAGAGAGGCCGAGCCCCACTCTCTGTGGGAGTACCCATGTCATGCCATCACCCACAGCATGGAGGTCATGACCTTTGACTTCACACAGTGTGTCCCAAAACAGCCCCTCACCAGCCAGGGGGCACTGCCTTTTATCAGGAGTGGACATTGCCATGCAGTGGTCATGTGGATGGAGTACCATTTAACTGAAGACATAACTGTCAGCGCGGGTTTGACTGCCCCCCTGGGTGCTCAGGGGCAGTGCCAGTGGAGCCGACACCAGAAGCAGGCCGTGTTCTTCTTTAGCTCTCCCAGGGACACTCCAGCAGAGGGCATTGCTCATCTGTCCTACTCATACACCTTTGAGCCCAGTCTAGGAGACATCCAGGTGGACTTCAACATTCTACCTGCCCAATAGCAAAATTGCTTTATTGTATATGCTTTTTTTGTACAATGGGCTTTAGACAGGACAGCAAGTACACAAGATTGTATGACTTCAATCTGTATACTGTAAAAAAAATAAAGCCAAAACAGGACAAAACCGTACTTGTTTCATGTGATTGTGCCTTCAGCTGGAACTGAAAAATAACAATAGATAAAATAAATTACATCAAATGAATTCAAATAAAAGCCTGCCCTCAAAGATTTTGGTAATATTTACCCAGAATAGCAGTATAAAGCTATTAGGCCTGAGTAATTGTGTAGGCTGGGCTTAAAAGCAGGCTCTGTTTGGTGATATGCTATATATCTGTAGAATAATAGTTTATTATTCATATTTTATATACAGGTTGACTGATTATAGAGCTAATGTGACTTGAATGTCTCTAGGTATTCAAAAGAAGAACTGAAAGAACTGTGACATTTTGCTGAAAGTACCACTTCTCCAAACACAACTTAGTGCAATTAGTTCCTTTTATGTTTGTTTCTATTTGGACTTTTATTTAAATTAAATGTATTAGAAAAAACTAACTAAAATGCAGTGTAGTTAAAGTATCAGCCACTAGATGTGACTGTTGTAACATAAAACATCTGATCTGTTCTGTTTACTTCTGCTTAGTCAATGATTATGTTAATTAGAAAGACAAGTCATTTCAATAACAAAAAGAATATTGATTACATCGTACAATAAAATGAAGGAGTAGAATAATAACAAAAACAGTATGCCTAATCCATAGTTATAGGCCAAAGTTTTCCCTGTTTTTCTTGGCCTATCTTTTTATCTTTTTATCTCATTGAAATCCACAAATATTAGGCCAGTTAATTTTATTTTATGTATTTATTCATGTGGCCATATTTATTTATTTGTTTATTCATTCATTCATTCATTCATTCATTTCAGTAAGTAGACTATATCACTGACTACATTTATAGCTTATATTTTACCCCACTGTAAACTATTGTAACCCAATCACTTTTGTAGAAATTGCTGTCTCTCAACCAGATGGGGTCAAAATAGTTTTGTAACAGCAAAATAAAAAGGCCTATACTATCAGCCTTTATCCATGTAAGCCTAGTATTTTCATCTGACACCAAGTTGCCTAAATATTTATGTACCACTATAAATATCTTAGGCCAATATTAACAATGACACCAGAAAATAAGTTGTATTTTTGTTTTATAGGCTATTGATCCAAAATGCTTTGCCCAATTGACACGGTTCCACAATGCTCCTCGTTATTTGTGCCTTCTTTCATTCTGTAGTCCACGTTTCGGAGGGGGGAGGGTCCCGGAGTCCAGATGATGCTGAGCGGAAGGAGGAGGAGGAGGGAGGAGGGGAGCGCACATCCAAAACGTCACCGAGCCAGATCCGGACCGAACATGTGCGCCTAGACTCTCCGTTTATTAGCTCACCAGCGGTACGGATATTCCCTTAAAAAAACAAAACAACTGGATTTGTGCGTAAAGTAGACTCGATTTGGAGTGTTATTTGGCTTTGGAGATGCTTCCTTGCGCACCGTTCGCGCCGATGGAGGGATGCCAGGAGGAGAGGAACGCACAGACCGAGGTAAGGATAGAGAAATCATCCAAAAGCGCACAAAAGCGATGCAAACGTAATCCAAACCGTGCATAAATTGGAGTCGGAGGTTAGTACCGGTGCCACGGGATGTTTGCCCAGTGTAAAGTAGGGCACTCGGGTAGGCTGAGTCGCCGGCCGGCTTTCTACTCAGCATCCATCCGTTTCAAAGCAGGACCCCTCCCTAAATTTGTCGCTCTCCTCCTCGCCATTTACGCAGATCACACTAGGGGTAGTAGGCGATATTTAGGACACAGGACGGTCAGTTTAAATAAATTTCAAGTTTTTATAGATTTTGACCTACATAGCCTAAACGGTGCAGGTGCATACTCTTCTAGTATTCAAGGCTTGAGAGTACACAAGCTATTCACATTATCCGGGCTGGTGTCAGCTGTATTTATGAAGGAGATAAGACAGAGAAGGATCAAGGGGTTTGGTAAATATTAGGCTACTGAAAATTAAAAGGTCAAATCGAAGTCCCCCAAGACCATAGGCTGTGTGTGTGTGTGTGTGTGTGTGTGGGTGTGTGTGTGTGTGTGTGTGTGTGTGTGCGTGGGGGTGGGGGGGGGGGTGTTTGTGTGTTATATGTGTATGCGCGTGTTTGTGTGTATATGTGTGTGTATGTGTGTTATATGAGTTGGGGTGTGTGTGTTTGTGTGAATGTGTGTGTATGGGTGTTATACATGTACGTGTGTGTGTTTCTCAGGAAGGGCATCCAGCTTGATTAAAATATTGAGTATTTTTGAAGTACCTAGGTAGCAACACAAGGCTGTCCAATATAGCAAAAGATGAAGTTTAAATCTATCAAGTGGACAAATCGTTGTCTCTGAACTGTCGTACTGTTGTTGTGTCCTTGGGCAAGACTCGATTGCATTATATTTTATTTGATGAACAATTGTGAACTAGTGAGGAAGGATGAAAAAACAGACAGAAGACAAAATATGTATTAAATCTGTATTAGTGGAAACTAATGTGGCAGTCCCAAGCTCGGAGAGTGGTGTAAGGGAGGGCATCTGACTTTAATAGTAACTCATATTCACTCTTCTGCCTGGTGGATGGTTTATTTACCTGTAAGATATCTCAAATTAAATGCTTCAAAATGAGATAAATTGAATTGGCTGCCCAATCTTCATAATTGTACAGAGAACTATTATGGAAGCAATAGAATTTGAAGTGTTTTTGGTTATGTTACTGCCTGAATGTAGCTACGACTTATATTGTGTCTCAAGGTAAGACACTTAACTGATACATTTCTGAGCAATCTTCACAAGTACTACTGACTCTTCTACTACTAACACTACTACTTACTATTACAACAATTTCAACTACTCCCAAGAGAGAAAAGCACAGTAGTAAAGCCATGTTTTATTATAATTTGGCACACATTACATTCAAACACAAGGTCTATGGCTCAAGGACACCACTGCCAGTACAAGAAAATCACACCTTCAACCTTTAGAATTAGTGATGAGCAAATTACTGCCAAAATATTACTATATCAATACTGACTGTGGTATCAAAAAGTATTTGATTATTATAGCATAAATACCAAGAGTTAGGATTTCTCCAAAAATGCGTTTTTAATCCAATTTAAATACATTTTTGAACTGCATTATTGGTGCATAGGATGTATTTATTATTTAAACCAGATTAAATTCAGGTGGAGAAAAAGTATGATTGCCTCTCTATGCCAAGGTAAAATTATTTATAGTAGAACAGTTTCAATGGATTTTAATACAAAACTCATTGGTATCGATATCGGATCAATGTCGTGATACTTGATAAATACAATACAATGAAGGTTTGAATGTAAACTATACAACCAGTTAAACTACTGCCACTTGGTTATTTTACCTTCAGAACACAAGCGTTTGAATTTTCCTCCATACAAACAGGATTACCTCAGGGGCTTTAACTATCCCCTGGGGACTGGATATAATCACTCCAGTATTTTATACAGGTCCCACTGGGCAAATAGGCCAGGCCAGTGTCCAAATATGGGCTGACTGTTAGAGCTCCAGATGCCCTGCCACATGGTTCATTCACGCTTTGTTAAGGTGGATTAATAAAGATGTGTTTAAATCAGTCACTGACAGCTGGGTACCGATAGTTAACTGTACAGTGCTTCATATGAATAATTAGGCTTATTAGAATGATTATGTCACCAGATTTTGTTATAGTTTTGAACAAATACTGAGTAATTAATGATTACTAAAGCTATTATTAAATGTACAGATGTTTTTAAACCAAAACCAAAATACTAGAATATCCAGGCTGTCAATGCAATATTTATTTAAATAAGCTTTTTTTAATTAAAGATCCCCAGACCAGACCTTAAACTAATTCAAAATCTATTTAGAAAAACTAGCAACATATATAGAGAGCTCCTGCAGTTGTCGTTATGCAATCTCAGTATGCACCTGCAAACCTCATACTGTCAGGGATAGTAGTGAGAATATCCCCATAGAAACTAACAGTCTGCCGTAAATAACAAACTTTATGGGAGTTTCTGAGATTGTGGATTATTGTTGCACACCAGGATGTTCCCATTATCAATAAACATATCAGTAAACAGTTATAGTTACAAGGCCTCAAGTCCAGTTTCCACAAATATCTCCAGGGAGCCTTTTTAGTGAAAGTAAAAAGTAAACCAGATGTCCAGACAATGCAGAGTCAAGGCAAAATCTATGCAATCTATACTCTTTAAAATCACATCTGTGCAGGTAAAGCTCTTCACTCTCTTGAATATGGCTTTTTTTTAGTATCGATAAAATCCAGTATCTAGTTTTTATAGCCTTATATATACACAGGAAAAATACTACTCAAAGTACTCATTACAAGTTACTTTTTAATACAATTTTTGTAGAATTTTGCATCAAAACTTCATTAATTGATCAGTTTAATGCCAAATTAAGTAGTTTTAAACCACAGTCTGCATATTGTCTGAGCTCTGGCCAATCAGAGCAGGAAATACAGTGTTGTTGTGTGTTTGTATCCTAAAGAGGTGGACTAAGTGAGTGTGATGTCATCCATAGTGTCCAGCTTCAGTCAAACTAAGCTCAGAAGCAGTTATAGGGGTGAATTTGCAGCCTAGTTTCATATTTGGAGCTCCAACTGTGAGTGTCATAGCTAATCTGGAGTGACGCTGTTGAAGGTAACACTCCTTTCCGCCCACACTGCTGGTTTAGCAGGGAGCGAGCACCTAGCAACGCTGTCAATCAAACTTGTTGCTAATGCTAGTTGGAGCAACATTGGGGAAAGAAGGTGTCCAGTTTGTCTGTGATGAATGTTCATATTTTGACAAACGAAACAAAAATACCAGGACCATGTAGAGCAGGTTAATACAAAGCCAGAAGCACACCCAGGATCGCTTCCTTTTTGGAACACAGTGGCTAGCGTGTTAGCTATGTCCATTTATGTATACAGTCTATGATTTATACTTTCTACTCAGTTATAGTAAGACTAAGAGTATTTGTAATTAGTTGTTTTCCATTTCTGGTATGAAGTGATTTTGAGTTTCTCTGATCTATTAAAAAAAAAAAAAAAGAAAACATGGACATCTGCCTTATTATCTGGACAAACGGCATGACAGCTACCCCACTCATACCCACTGACCCAGTTTAACCTTCTGTGTACTAGTATTTCACATCTGTACTGCTGCTTCAAGTAATACAAGTGAAAGTAGTACTACGTATAATCACAGATGAAGTAAACTGTTTTTGCTTTCATTGAAACACAAAGTGGTTATTTGCCTATTAGGGTTGTAAAAATGTTATACCCAAATACTTACAAATAGTAAATCTAGTATTGAAACTCATTTGAATTAGTATCTGCTCTGTAAAAAAAAAAACATAAATATGAGACATTTTGATCTTTTCTGAATAGTTTTATAGTGGTCTTTATCTATAACAGAGCTAGTTCAAGACTAAATGGTGATATTAAAGAAACTACTGCATTTTGTGCTGAAAAATACATTCTAATCTACTGCATAAGGGAAGGGTTTTTTTACATATCAAAACTTTTCCTTTGTATTGAAATCAAATTTGAAATTTTAGTATCGAAACCACACCATGCCTCAACCCTGTGCTATATAACAGGGAGTATATGAAAATAAGCAAATCTATGGGTTTCTGAATAATAAAAATACCATTGTCATAGCAATTAACAATATAAAACTAAATATTATATCTTTTAAGTGGTGAAAAGTCCTCAAAATGTCCTCACATGTGAACAGATATAAACCACACTTTCCTTACTCAGGGTTTTGGTCAAAAGCTAAAGGGTCTAAACCAGGACCTAGCCCAGTCCAAACCAGGACTACAGCACATCTTTGAAGCGTCACACCTGCACTATAGGGGACATGGTACACACAATGAAGTATACGCCTTAAATAAAACAGGGTAAGTGGGCACCTTTAAAGTAGGTCAGCTGAGTATGTGAAGTATTCACAATACAGAAGTCTGACTGGACCATGTAAGAGAATACTTTACAAAATACATTTTAATGCAGATATTCAGTATTCTGTATCTAAATACATTTTCAAAGTATTCTTCCCAACGCGACTAACATACCCCATCAAGAGCAATTTCTCCTCTGAAAGTAGTGTTGTCACGATAAAATTTAAAATTTAAAACTAAATTGTGATACTAAGGAATAGACTTGATATCTATTCTGATACCACAATTATAATTTCCTTAGACAGCAGAATTAGTGATACACTGATGTGATGCTGGTAGTGGACATTGTCGCTGATATTGAAAATTTTGATGGATTGGGTGTTGGCTTCCAAGAGCCTCATTTTGGTCTATAATCTGTGTATTAAGACAATTTACTGTCCAATGTTGGCCCAAAACATCTCATAATATCAAACTTGTATTTTTAAAAGCTGTTCTGTAGTTACAAAACACATTTGAATTTTTTTTATTATTATTTTTTTTAAACTTCATCCTGTGTTAAAGGAAATAAATTATAATTTTAGTCTCTGCCATAGTGTTTGTTAATATTGAGTATCAGCAGATACTTAAAGCCAAAGTATCAGTATCTGTATCAGAACTGAAAAAGCTGAATTGGTGCATCCCTAAATAACATGTGATTTTCAACATTAAATCATAGTACTTTGTTTTATATTCCCATGTGTCCTTATATCTATGTAATCCCTCTGTGGTCCAGGTAGGTTCCATAGTGGTCCATGGGTGTACACTAGTCTGTGTGTCTTATACTTGTTCTGATACAGCTCAAGATTATTCTAAAGATATTCAGGAATGATTCACTTCTGTCCTGTGAATGTGACTTTTTTAATATTGATACTTGAATGAATGATACTTTTGACAACCCTACTGAAGAGTCAATATACTTACAATCATAACACAAATGGCATACAGAAAAACTTGATCCTTTATTGATGTATTTCCCGTTGTTTGAATGAGAGAAAAGGGCCAGTCCTGGAGCTTTAAATTCCAGCTGTAGTGCTTCTTGTTTGGAGGACCATGTAAACTAATGACCTTTAGAGAAACAGTCAATATGGAGCAGACTGGACTCAGCAAAACACATTAAGAGCTCTGAAACTGCAGCACAGAGTGAGGAAACAGGAAACTACTCTGTCCCTATCTGACAATGTAAACCAGGGTCTAATACTCAGGACTGCAGGCTAAATGTTCCCCCTCTTTAGATACAAAAACATACACGGGGGAGGTAATGATTAAGCATTTACAACAGCCAAAGTGACAAAAAAAGATAGATAAAATAGCTCCTTATTCATTTTATGCCAGTCAGCCTCTCTCTCACTCTCTCCGCACATTTTTTCTCTCTCTCACCTCCCTCGCTTTCTTTTGCTCTATCCTCTCTCTAACTTGCTTTGTCTCTCTTTCTCTCGTTGCCTCTATCTCTCTCCCTATTTCTCCTGCTCTATCTCTCCTCCCTCTCTCACACCATCCCTCACCCCTTTTCTCTGTCTACTCACTCTCTCTCTCCCTCTTCCTCCTCTCTTCTTCTCCCTGTCGCTACTCACATTTGCTCTATCTGTCCACCCTCCCACCCCCCTCTCAATCCTTGGTTCAGTGTCAGCTCCCATTCTCTTCACACTCAATCACATCTCTTTGAACAGCAAAAACCTTAAAATAAAAAAAATAAAAAAGCTTTTTTTTTTCTTTTTCTTTCTTTTTTTTGTGAATTACTTAGGTGTATGTGGTGTGACGATGCATCTCGCACATAACAATGCAACAGCACAGATTTTTATGGACCAATGGTGTAACAGCACTGACAAATATTGACCAATGGTGTAACAGCACTGACAAATATGGACCAATGGTGTAACAGCACTGACAAATATTGACCAATGGTGTAACAGCACTGACAAATATGGACCAATGGTGTAACAGCACTGACAAATATGGACCAATGGTGTAACAGCACTGACAAATATGGACCAATGGTGTAACAGCACTGACAAATATGGACCAATGGTGTAACAGCACTGACAAATATTGACCAATGGTGTAACAGCACTGACAAATATGCACCAATGGTGTAACAGCACTGACAAATATTGACCAATGGTGTAACAGCACTGACAAATATTGACCAATGGTGTAACAGCACTGACAAATATTGACCAATGGTGTAACAGCACTGACAAATATTGACCAATGGTGTAACAGCACTGACATATTTGGGCCAATGGTGTAACAGCACTGACAAATATTGACCAATGGTGTAACAGCACTGACATATTTGGGCCAATGGTGTAACAGCACTGATAGTTATTAACCAATGCCATAAAAATAACTTATGAAACCAGGGAGTAGTCTTTTGTATTATAATGCAACAACTACAGTTATTAAGTAAAGATATTAGTGTTTGTATTAAAGGTAATTTTCCTTCTGTTTGCAGTGCAGCAGATTGACAGAGGAGAGAGATGAGGCCCAGAGACAACTTACACACATCAAGAGAGGTTAGTCTGTTGTTGCTGCTGCTGCTGCTACTACTACTACTACTACTACTACTACTACTACTACTACTACTACTACTACTACTACTACTACTACTACTACTACTACTACTGCTACTACTACTATTACTAGGCCTGGTTTAGCACAAGTTTTCCCTTCTATTTCACCCCTGGTTTAGTTCTAATCCGTGTTAGACCTTATTTCATTCTGTTAAATCATAGTTTAGGCTTTAGTTTAGCCTTACTTTAGCTCTGACATCACTCCAGTTTAGCCCTGCTTTAGCTTAAGTGTTGCCAGGTTTAAACAGCTTAATCACTCTTGGTGCATCAGAGTGCCGAATGTCACTTGAACCCTGTGAAATGTGAGCCCTTCTCATGTCACTGGCTCCATCTCACAGCTGACACCTGCACTTCCTGTTCTCACCTGTCCTTCCCTGGCCTCTGATTGGCTGTCCTAAATTTCCCCTGGACATTAGCCAATCATGGTAGCAAGACCCTGGTCTTTAGAGCTTATTGCATTGACTTGTTGGTGGTATAGGAACAGAGCAGCCTCAACTATGACGATCAAACAAGGTAAGAATTGCTCAACAAAAGAAACGCAGTGTTACAATTTAAACCTATAGATTCAGTTATTTGCAGACTATAAGGCAATATTTTATGTTTGTGGTATTTGGTATTTGGAAATAATTTTGATGATTTAAAATCAATGAAAGAATTTTTTTGTACTGCAATTAATTTTCATCCATATTTTCTTTTATTGTGTTGAGTTCATATTTAGGAGATCTGAACTGTCACTGACTACTGTAGATGCTAATAATATGCAGTAATACAAGAATATTTCCTGTACTACTATTACTACCACTACAACTACTACTACTGCCACTACCTGCTTGTCAGTCTCGTCTGGTTAGTATTTGGATGGGAGACCGCTGGGAATACCAGGTTCCACACTGGGGCACCAGGGCTCTACTGCAAATTATCATTGTGGCAATACACTTCACCCACATTATGAAGGGGGGATGATGGTGCAGATTGGTAGCCTCATTTACATCAGTCTGCCCCAGGGCCACTGTGGTTCTAATAATATAGTATAGTAGTATAGTAATATATCTTACCACCACAGAATGAATGAATAATGCCATGTAAAGTACTTTGGTGTCTTTAAAGGTGCTATATAAATCTATACTACTCCTATAAAGCACTATTACCTGTTACTTCTGTTACCACTAATACTCATAATACTGGGGCCACTACTTTGTTCAATTGCTTTTTATCTGAGTGCAATTAGATCTTAAAGTGACTGTTGTCCTGTCAGTGTGTCAGCAGTAGGGGGCGCTTTCACCTTGTCTCTCCTCTGTTCTAAGTACTCTGTGTAGAGGACACAGCTGTCATGTCGCTCATGAAACATTCACACATCCAGAGGGACATAAAAAGCACATCAGCACAGCACTATTCTGTCTGTAAGAGTCAATATTTTATACTTTCACATATTAGGCTTAATTCAGGCTTTTTCAAATAGGCCTACACTTAACTAGGACTTGGTGATATGGGCATAATCAGAGGTGGGTAGAGTAATCAAGTAATGTTACTTTTAACAGTTATTTCTTTAAAAAGTTACTCAAGTTAATGTAACGTGTAAGTTAATATAACGCAGAATCATGATATTTTTTGCACCATATTATGATTAACTTGTTTTCTGAAGACAGCTTTATGCTCAGACAAGGAGCACACCTCCTGCTGGTCAGGCTCAGCATTACACTGAATGAGTGACAGGTGGATTTAACCAATGGCAATAAAGTGTGAACTGTCAGAAGAAGAAGCTACCTCTTCAAGACAACATACAGAACAGATACTAGTACATTTACATAAATCAAGGTTGCTAAGCCTGGAAGTTTCCGCAGTATGGTATTGAACCTATCTTTATCCATGGAGACAAGCGATTAAAGCCACCATGCCAAGATACAAGTTAGATCTGTGGAGAGGCAAGCCCTAAGAAAGGTTATGAACTTTAAAAACACGCAGGAGCACCCAAGAGTCTAAAGTGGCAGAGTGGATAATATTTTCTACACTGTGCATTGCCTTTGTACTTATATAGAAACAAAAACATAGCGTACAGATTTAGAGCAGTATGGAGCCTGAAGCTAAACACTCTGAAACAGAAATGTTATCATGTCCCTGCAGTGGTCTTTACTGGAGCAGACACAGGCTCAGGGCTACACTTAAGTCTGGACAGTGGCTATGGGGCTAAAATGATGGTGTATGTTAACTATAGCATGTGAGCTCAGTATTAGTGTGTTAGTTGATTTCACACATGGACTGCTTTCTTTTTACCATTTCTAATGGGCATAACTTGCATTTAGCCCAGGTTTAGTCCTAGTTTAACTGATGTTTAGTAATTAAAGAGACTGTATTATGCCAAATTTACTTTTTAATGCTTTCTACCACATTGTAACCTTGTTCCCTCATCAAAAAGATGCTTTCATGCATGTTTGAGTAATTTAGCGACCTTTCCTAGGCCCTATTTTAACCTGTTTTATGGATAGTAGTACAATTTTATCCAATGCTGCACCCATAAGCCTACATT
This sequence comes from Periophthalmus magnuspinnatus, assembly GCF_009829125.3. Classification (NCBI taxonomy): domain Eukaryota; kingdom Metazoa; phylum Chordata; class Actinopteri; order Gobiiformes; family Gobiidae; genus Periophthalmus; species Periophthalmus magnuspinnatus. Next base: position 11,053,590 of record NC_047130.1, read on the forward strand.
GCCATTACTCCCGCATGATATGCAATGTGCTCTAGTTTCATTAGTGGAATGCACTCTGATTGTGTTGTGATAGCAAGTTGCAGGGGGAGTAACTTACCCAAGGAGCAAGGGGCCTTAAAAAACTAAACTGAAGATTATGTAACAATAAACATAAACAATATTCACAAAAAATATGTTGTTTTCAGTGAATAAAGCATTTTCAAAACAGTAAAAGGTCACATGGTGATCTAAATGTGTTATTTGTTACCCCATAAAAGTGTAATAACTTCTCTCTGGTTTGGCCCTGGTTTAGTGCTTGACTAAATAGGCTACTTAATCCACATTTAAAGCAACAATATGTAGGCTGTGCTTTAGTTTTGAATACCATGTGAAAGCTCAGAACCTCCAGACTTCATTCACTGAGCTGTAGAGGCTGCACTAGTACTGAGTCATGATTGACTGCATGTACTGGGGTTTAGTTCGTTACCATTCAGATTAATCAATGTATTTCCTTCATTCGTTTGCCCTTTTGCTGTAGCCTATTTATTTATTTATTTATTGCAAGTATAATGCGATGTAACGTATGCCCTTTTGCAGTGCTGCGGCTGGATCAGATTAAGTCTTGTGTATTGATCAGTGTGGTGTTAGCTGATGGAGGTGGTGAACTGGTTTCCTGTCCACTGAAAATGATAGTATACACTGCAAAAAGCCATCCATCACATCCATTCTTCACTGCATTAGCAAATCCACCATTTAATCATAATTGTTTCCTTGTTTATTTATCCTCTCAAAGTTGTATTCAGAGTGCTGTGCTTGGCTGATAGTGACAGACAGCTGAAATACATAAAATTGTTTTATTTGTATTTTTTTATTTTAGTGTCCCAGATGGTGATCGAGGAGGTGAGCGTGCTGCAGACCCAACTGGAAATCGAGAAGTCCTGTCGAGAGAATGCAGAGGCTCTGGCCACAAAGGTTACATCAACTTGATATTGCTTGAATCTGAATTTTAATTGCAATCATAAACTGTATAAAGAAGTGGACTAAGTGAGTGTGATGTCACCCATAGCGTTTGGCTTCAGTCAAGTGAAGCTCATCAAGGCTAGTGGTTATAGGGATGAATTTGAGTATCATAGCAAATACAGAGCCAATCAGGAGTGAGGCTGTTCAAGTTAACGCTCGGTCCCACCTGCACTGCTGGTTTAGTACGGGGCTAGCGCTTAGTAATGCTGGCAATCAAACCTGTTGCTAATGCTATTGGAAGCAACCTCAGGAAATGAAAATGCTTGGTCTGTCTGTTTATTAATGTTCATATCTTGAGTTATGGGCACAATTACAAAATAAAAAATCCCAGGATAATGTAGAGCGGGTCAATACGAACATTTTAAGACTAAAATGACAAGCCTCACAGCAGAAGTTACGGAGAGAGGGGCGACAGTTTTTCAATACAAAGTGAAGTCGATGGAGCCAGAACTGCGCCCATGCTCACTCAACAGGTTAGCTACATCCATTTATAGATACAGTCTATGACTGCAATATTTTTAAATAGAAAAACCCTGCCCGCACGATAAAAGTTACATAGTACATCTTACAAGTACGATTATCTGCCAGTGGGTTAATGAAAATTAAAAATTCAGAGAAACCTTATAAAAGATGGATACATCTAAATGCAAATATATATATATATATATATATATATATATATATATATATATATATATATATATAATTATTTTTTTTTGGCTTTTTTTCGCCTGAAATACATATTTCAATACTATAGCTTTAATTATCTGCCAATACCGATATCAACCAATACTAGTGCAGAGACTGACAAAACCATGGATTTCCTTCAGACTAAATTAAAATGTGTATCAACATTGTTTAAATAAAAGCTAAAAAATTATGACGTTTTCTGGGCCAATCAGTAAATAGTATTATTACATTAATATGTCCAACCAGGATATCGATTGTACCCATATTTCTAAGCTGATATCTGGTCCAGCTCATTTTTCAGGATTAGCACCGATATTCATTACCAGTATTACATTATTGTAACTTCATAACTGATTCTTATCAGTTATGAATGCATGCATATATAAGTCGTCTTCGTGCCTAGTCTTGTGATTCTCAGTTACAATTATTGAGAACACAAAAAATGGTCTATTTAATCTGCCGAACTGAAAACTGTGTCGTAGCAAATGTATAAAATACTTACAATTTTAATAACATTCTTTTATCCTCTCTTCACACCCCATCGTAGCTGAACAGTGAGAACAGGAAGCTCAAGTACCTGAGCTTATCCTCACGCCCATGTTTGGACGAGTTCCTGCCCAGTATCTCTGACTGCATCGTCACGGAAACAGAGGCAGATGCTATGGATACGGACGGTGGCCATGACACCTTTGCACAGTACCAGCAGCAGGTCAAAGGTAAAATATTTCAAGAACGAATCAATGCAATTGTTTTATAGGAGTCATATTAGTTATTAGCAAAGTTAGCGTTTGAGAATGCTATAATGTTATTTCCTTATCAAAAACATACCTGGATTTGTGTTTTATTTCAATTAATCAACTTAATTTGTACAAAAACAGTATACAGCCAAATTGTCACTTATTCCTCACACACTCAGTAGGTTATGTTGGTGCATTCATACACCTCAGTAATTCTACATATTTAGTCTATTTTCTTCTTCAGATCTCAAATTGCTCACCCTCTACTGGCCTTGTCAATCCATCAGGCTCTGTGTTTTTACAGTCCTTAATCTTCCTCACTGAGTCTTTCTAATAATTTAAGTCCACAAATTACCTTCATTACAAAGTTTACTACTAGAATTGCAGTTATAGGTTTTAGATTAGTTCTTGTGCCACCTGTTGTTGTTACATAGGTCTATTCCTCATAAGTCTTTTTTTTTTTTTGCAAAATTGTGTTATTTGTCTCATTCTACTCTCTAGACGTGTCAAACTCAAGGCCCACGGGCAAGATGTGGCCCTCCGCATCATTTTATGTGGCCCTCGACAGGGTAAATTAAAAAGTGTGGTGGTCTTAAAATGTCACTTTATCAGGAGATACACAGTTACACAGCCATATTTTTACATCTTTGCAAACACCTATGCAATATTTGTAACTTGAATAAGTAATGAATACAGAAACAGTTAATGAACAAGTTTAAAAAGTAGCTACATTTATTTTACTTCTGGCCCTTTGACAGCAGCCATTTTGCTGATGCGGCCATTGGTGAAATTGTGTTTGACACCTCTGCTCTACACCCTGCTGTATCTGTAGGTGTCATTGGCTCAAATATAAAACACAAACTAAGTCATCTTATTGACATTAGCAGTTTTTCTTTATATTTTCCTGAAAACTTGAGGCAATTATGCTACAAGACAAAAACAGACAGATTTAATTTCTGCTAGCATGTGTGTGTATATAGTCCATTGATTTTTAACCTGTGTGCTGAGGAACATTAGTGTCCCTTGAGGGATTGCCAGGTCTGTTGAGCAAACTTCTCAACACAAAAAAACACAAAAACCAAATGCTCAAATTGCTGTCACTTCATAAAGTTTTAGTGGATGGTATACTGAAGCAACTTTATACCAACAAAAGTGGGCCACTCAAAACTCAACAAGGTTGGAAATCACTGGTATAGTTGACATTATTATAATTATTAAGTTTATCTAAAGGTAATACCCAAAGTAGTTAGCTTGAATAATACATTGTAGAGCTTTTAATATTTTGTGCTTGTGTTAACCTTTGTGTGCAGAGCTGAGGGAGACTGTCAACAGTCTGCTGGAAGAGAAGAAGACTTTAGTGTGTCAGGTCCATGAACAGCAGAGACTCATCACAGAGCTAACCACACAGGTACACAAACAACACTATACTGCTAAAAGAAATGAACACTGCTATATTGCTATAATAAATATTAAGTTGTTGTGGGTGCCAACATCCTCATTTGGGTTGTATTACTTTGCATGGGGCTACAGATCTTGACAGCAAATAAGTTCTATACAGAATACAAAGCCATTTACACTCTCCGCTATATCAAATTTAGGAACAAAACTTTTCTCAAATTCTCTTTTTAAATGAATGGGATTCCCGCTTAACCAGAACCATCACAATGAAAGTGCAGTGTAGTAGCATTTACGACAAAAGTGGGCGGCCAGAATTAAGTCAATATGGGAATAAGTCAATATGGGAAGCTTAAATTAGGCCACAGTTCAAACCAGTATAGCATACAGACTGATCTGTCTGTTGATAATGTCATGTGATTGTATTGACCTCAGGCGCAGAGGGACCAGGCGGAGATCACAGATCTCAAAGAGACTGTGGAGACACAGAAGAAGACCATCAAGAGGTTCAACAGAGGTGGGTCACAGTCTTCAAGCTGATGCCTCCAAAGCTCCGACTACCACCAGAGGCAGTGCTTCAAGCACTGGATACCCATCTTTCCGCATACGCAGGTCAAGAATTTAAAAATAAAGTCACCATTGACCCCCAGGTGCTCATGTGAGTCTCTATCATCACGTGACACCGGAAGCTCAGTCACTAAAGAAAGAAAGCACAAGGATTCTGAGGGAGTGGGTGCTCTGGCGGTCATTAGGGATTCATAGAACCACAGTTACAGGTGTAACTCTCATTTCAGTTTATCTCTACTGATCACCAGAGGTGGTGCTTCAAGCACTGGGAAAATAATAGCAGCAATATCACAAGGAATCATCAACCAAAGATTACAATAGGTGTCCACTGTTTTCGCTTCAAAAAGATCAGAGAAAAGTTTCTAATTAGAAAATGTGCAAGAAAGACGCGAGGCGAGAAATGTATCTAGATTCCCTGATGTGTAGATGATGTCTCCTCCCTCAGTGTGGATCTATCAACTGCACCAAAAAGCTCACTCCTTACTCCAACAAAAAGCTAAAACTGCCTATGACTGGTACTGACTCGTGATTGGCTGGAGTTTAGTCAGTATTCAATGAAATGACAAACTTTTGGATGATAAGATTCAACATTTGTGGATCATAAATTTGAATATTTCTTTTATAAACCCACGCCATCATGTGGCATCATGAAGTTCTTGACCATGTTCATAGTTTGTACTGATGGCTCTGGTCAAAACTTTGTCTCGATGGTCTGGCTTGGTCATGTTGTATGTGCAGTGTCTGTGATGGCGGCACAGGAGTTTGAGGAGGTGAAGGAGCAGCTGGACCTGGAGCAGAGCCTCAGAGTCAAAGCTGAGGACTACGCCCATGAGGTACACACCATTATGCTTTTGTTTGGTTGTCTGGTATTTAAGAGGGGGTATTATGCAAAATCACCTTTTTGTCACTTTCTACCATGTTATAATGTACCCTCATCAAAAACACCTGAAGAGCTTTTTCATGCCATACATGCATGTTTGAGTAATTTAGGGATCTCTCCCGGGCCCTATTCAAACCCTCCTTACAGTCAGCATTACTGAAACATGTATGTATGACCCAAAGTCAAGTTGGTACAGAGCAGTGACCAGCACTGTACTTAAATACTAGTTTTAGGTGCACCTCTTAATGTGTGTTTCCACACATATTGGCATACTGGCTAGCTCTATTGTTCCCTTTGTTTGCTTTGGGTCTGAGGATGGAGTTATAGATGCATTTGTATTGCTACTGTTGACTGTTGTGACTGAATGTCTAATTTTTTATTAATATCACTACATTTAACACTTTAACAAATTAACAACATTCATGTGAAATACTTATACTTTTTACTCTTTAAGCACATTTTTAAACAGGTACTTTTACTTGAGTAATAGTTCTATTTTCCCCATTTATTTGTTTGTGTGCAGATGCTGGTGAAGCAGAAAGAGGCGAATCGTCAGAGCATGGTCCTGTTGCAGAGCTGTGAGCCCAGCGAGCAGCTCCTGAAGGCCCTGGATGACCTCGCCACTGCCACCAAGACTCTGGAGGAGGAACGCAGACACCACCAACAACAGGTACAGTCTCCTCCTCTCAGTGAGCAGGTTGTGGGTTAGAGTCCTGATCTCTCTGAGTGGAGTGTGCATGTTCTCTGTGTGCTACTGTGGCCGAGTGGTTATCCTGTCTCCATCTCTCAGTGAGCAGGTTGTGGGTTAGTCGCCTGATCTTTCTGAATTCCAGGTAATTCTGCGTAGTATATATTTTTAATGATACTATTGAAACTCTGTAATATCTCAGGGTTTATGAGGTTCTTGTTGTCTTTAATACACACTTGGACTTAGATAAATGTTTTTGATCCACAAGAGAGATTACTAGCTCACACATTACAATATAATAACAGCAAAAAATAAATGTTTGCAAAATTCAAATTTCAAAAATAATTAGCAAAAAAAAACAACAACAACAAAAAAACAAACCACCCCCCCCCCCCCCCCCCCCAAATATACAGATTTGTATATTTACATGTGGCATAAAATATTGTAAACTATAGTTTAATAGGTTGATAGTTTGATTTAGATGATAAAGATTTATATGTGGCAATAGCAGGAAGTGAGTGAGTGAGTGAGTGAGTTAGCTGAAGGCTTGGTATTTTTTGGCATTTATGTGTAAAAAGACAGAATAAATTTATGATTCACATGTTTAATCGTCTTAATATAAATACATTTGTTCCTAATACTATTTTTGATATAAATAGATGTTTTTGCATGAACTTTCCCTGCAGGTGTAGTCGCGTGAGTGCAGTTTGGGTCAGATGCAAAGAGATGTGTAATCATTTTGAGAGCTTATTAGTCCACCAGTCAATCAGCAGAACATGTCTTTACTTGACCAATAATTTCTTTAGTTGACTACAGTAAATATAAAATTGCAAATACTTATACTTGTTACTAGAAATCTTACTCAAATATTTAAATTTCATGTACCACATAGAAATCACATTTTCCCATTTCCTTCCTGTTTTTTTGCCCTCAGGTGCAGAGTCTGGAGCAGCAGCTGGAGCAGAGCACACTCTTAAAGCAGGTAGACACCCTGCAGAAACAGCTGATCCTATTGGACGAGGAGAAAAAGGAGGTGGAGTCACGGCTGGAGCAGGAAATGAGGAGGAACACTGAGCTACAGCACAGAGGTGAGACATCTGCCCGACAACAAGTGAGAGTTGGATTCTGATTGGTCCAGAATCGCTGTCCAAACAGATTATTGTTGTAAGGCTTTTCTAACTGCTGCAAGTGGGATTTTGGTATAAATTCATATATTGCAATATGTTTCATCTTAGTATTTCTAATTAATTAATTCAGTTAATTTAAAAATGCTGCTAAATATTCATGATATTTTTGCCTGGTTCATGGTTGATATTTATGTAATTAAAGGTACAATATGTAGCCTGTGCTCTTACTGTTTAAAAAACAATCACAGCTGAAACTGTGTGTCCAGAGCCTTAACCTGGAGATAGAGACACACCTAAGTTTGTCTCATTCTCAGTATATATGGACAGGCCTCATGTGAAGACTCAGAACTTCCAGAATTCACTCATTGAGCTGCAAAGGCTGCACTAGCACTGAATAATGATTGGCTGCAGATGCTAATGTTTAGGTAGTGACAGGTGTCCCTGATGGTAACTGCTTGTGTCCTCTGCTGACGTATTCATACACCTCTAAACTGTATCAAGGCTTGTTGTTAAAGAAGTTGTTGAATCATGCTGGTAAATGCACTATACAGCACCTTTAAATGCCATAAAAATGTTTGTGTCCACAGTGTCTGAGCTGCACCAAGCCCCGCCGCCTGCGCCTGCCTTAGCCCCACCCCCTGCCCCAGGTGTAGCCCCGCCCCCCGCGCCAATTCCTCATCCCCCGCCTCCCCCTCCTCCTCCACCACCCCCTCCTCCACCTCCCCCACCCTCCAGGTGTAACCCAATCAGGTGAGAGCAACACACATGCAGACATACACACACATACACACACACATTTTATGATAAGAAAATAGAATAAAATAAAGCAACAATATTCTGCTGTGTGTAACGTAAATAAAAGCCAAAATCTTAGTGAAGAGGGGAGCAACAGTAGTAGAGGGTTGTAGCTGAAATAGTAGGAGAGATAGAGAGTATTTATAGTACAATAAAAGGTGATTTGTTCAGAGTTAAAGCTGCAGTCTGTGATTGGCAGACACTGTTAAATGTATTCTGCCTCTTTATCTCTTTACTAGATTAAATACATACATTGTTCATAATAGTCACTCATATAGTCTTGTATTAACAGAACAGTTAAAACTGAAATAAACATTAAAAGTACACTATGTACATTTTCTTGTCTCTAAAGTTTAATGTCATAGTGTGGAACATGCCTGTTAATTTCCATGGAAACAAAAAAGGGGGATTTCCCCCAAAAAAAGTTCCAAAGTGCACGCTTAATATTAGCTGTAGGCATATGAGATTAATTGTATACGTTGTTGTTGTTGTTGTTGCTGTTGTTGTTGTTGTTGTATTTTACATCTTTACATTTTAGTGTTGTTTGTTTTTTTAGTTACATCTGGTCTTGTAGATGTAACAATGATAAAAGTAACAAAGCTTGTTGTAGAGTAATGTATGGTGTCCCACAGCTCTCTGATCGCCATCATGAGGAAGTCCTCCAAAGGATCCAAGTCCAGCGTGAAGACTGAGCAGCCCCAGGCAGAGACAGGTACTGCTAAAGCCTGCAGATCTTAGCAATAAATACAGTGCAGAAATTATATACAAGTTCAACCCAACCCAAAGGAGAGACTTATGTGAGGCTCATTCTTTAAAGCCAGAACATCCAATTTTTTGTCATTAAGAACAAATCAGCATTAGAATTATTATCACAAAAGCTGATTTGAACATGTTTACCTTGTGTCTGCAGACACAGGTCAAGTTTAAGGAAATTGAAATCAACATCTTACATAAATTTCCTTTAAGATTAATCCATAGTGAACGTGTGTCTTACGTTCCCCCGGCAGAGGGCGTGGACGAGGTGAAGGTGAAGGCGGTGAACGAGATGATGGAGAGGATCAAACATGGCGTGGTGCTGCGGCCAGTCAAAGCTCCAGACACCAAGGTCAGTATGTACTTGTACTGACAACAGCTGTATTTCACTGTGCGGAAGCAGTAATAAAATCTACTTCCTTTAATTAAACTGTGTGAATTTCAAAATGCATTATTATAATTAACTGGCCGCCTCCGCACACCTCCACTAAACCAGTCAGGGCTGGAATTTCCTTCACATCTACACCAGTGTGTTAAAAACTACTATCTTTAGCGTGACTTCTTCACTACTCTGAAGGCTAAACTAGGCTAATAATAATTGCATTTTTTCCTGACAGATGTAGTCATTGCGATTAGGTTTGCAGTTTAGGTTTTAATAATATAATTTAAACTACATTTAAAGACATACAAGAGGAGCATACTTTCATTTTGTTTATTGGAGAAGAAATCAATTTTGATAATTGCATGAATTCAAACTGAGACTTCTCTGTGGGAGTCTTTGCGACCTCTGCTGTGATGATTTTTGTGTCATGAAATGTAATATATTTCTTACATATTGTATTTGATTAAAGATCAGTGCTAATGTGCTTTGAAGTGGTTTTTACTAGTAATTTACTTTTCACCCTCAAACCCATGAATAACTCTGATGCCATGTACGAGTAACTGACAACAAAATTGTAATATATTTTTTGCATTATCTTGACAATAACGTAATCAGATGATATTTTTTTAACAATGCATCAGGAATGTGCTAAAATGTGTCTGTCAATATCTTGGTTGAGATTAAAGTCTAACGGGAATGTATCACAAATTATACAAGGGATAAAAGGGATAATACTCTTTATATAACTATACTCTTGTTTTGGGAGATAGCTTGAGTTCATTCAATAGTTTTAATTCTAGACAATATATTCAATATTCTATTTTTGCATATATTCAAAACTATCCATTTTTTGACATATCTCCCATTTCTACATGCATGTTGCATGTTTTAGTTTAAGAAATCCTCCCCTCTCTATCTCCTTGGTCAGTACTTTTCCTTCGTGCTGGATCCTCTCTCTGATTAGTTCGTTGTTGTCTCTGTCCCCCTGCTGCTCCCTCAGAGGACAGTTGTGGTTAAAGTGAGTATATTGACTTTTACATGTGTCTTATTCTGCTTTTGTCCCCTGTGTCCTCCGTGTTCTCCTGTGTGAGCCTAATATGCTGATTGCCACCATTTTGTTCCTGGGCAAAAATGGCGGCATGCCCACTGCACCAGTGTAATGCAGTTTTGACTTTAAGGGCATCTGGCAAAAAGGGCAAAAACATTAGGGCAGCAGCTCACTAAAGCCTCATTTCCACTGGCAGGTTTCACTTGGGGCCATATTGGCACGGAACAGCCGAAGAACATTTCACTTACAAATGACGCAGCTCACTTTTGGGCGTTACACAGGTCTAGCAAGACAAACCTAAAGACGTGACTTGTCGGCACAGGACAGCTATAAAAAAAAATTGGCGCTACAGGAGCACCAACACTGAGCTTGTGGGGGTTGGGACTGGATAGTCTGATGAATAGTTTCTCACCAGACTTGACTTGATCTTGTGATATACCTCCATATTTCCAGTGATGGCAACTTATGCTTCGCCAAACAGACCTAGTCAGCTGTTTCCTGTTTATCGATGCCCGCCATTCCTGCCAAGATAAAAAATTATAACATTTGCAGTGTATGATGCAACTAGCACTGCTCAATACAAACCCCAATGCATTAAATAAAGAGGGGTTAAAATGCAGTGTAGAGGAGCAGAAACACATGCAAAAAGCTGGTGATAAACCAGAATTAGTTTAGTGTTTATGTTAGACATGTTTTTTCTTCACTACATAATTATATGTTATATCTTATTATATATTTGATGTCTTCTGTATGTGTATAAAAGGCATGTTTTATGTAGTCCTGTATTTTCAGACCCCATCACCTGATCATTCCACTCTTCCATTGTCATGCAACTTTCAAACTAGTAGTTGCATTTTTTATTTACTTGTATGTTTATTTTTTTCAGGCGCTTCCAGTGAGCGAGGAGAAGCAGGAAAGTGCCATGGAGGAGCTCAAGGGAATCCTGGTAAACACTTTTTGTTTTAAATGTTAGCATTCACTGACCACTGACTTACTGACCCCTGGTGGCTGGAGGCAGTATGTCCACTAAGAATATACATATATATTCTGGAAATTATATGTGTGACATTATTATTGTCAATTAAACATCTGAACAGAGACAGGAGGGATCAGGGAGGGATTTACTGGGCACATTTTAAACACTCCAGTCATTGGCTGGGAGAACAGCATCTGGCATAACCCATAAAAAAAGAAAAGAAAGCTGGTGAATATCAAGGAATATTTTGTGGGATCTTATGAACAAAGCCCCACCCACCTCTGGAAAACTGACCAATCGGCAGGTCTCTATTTTCACTAAATACTGAAATGCCAAAAAGGTTGTCAAACATGATGAAATGAGAAATTGCATGTTTGTGCTGAGCTGCCCCAAACTGTCAGCTCAGCCATTGTTATCTTGAGCTACATTATTAGAGGTATAATACTCCCTACAACAGAACCATAGCCAGACTGGACTGCTGTCGACTGGAATGGACAACACTGTCGTAACGGGCAGGTTTGGACCCAAAGTGCAGACCAGAGCGAGTTTAAACAGTGTTTATTTACAGGAGGTGAAAATACAGTCTTTAACAGTTCACAAAGCAGGTACAGGAACGGGGGAGCGGAAGACGGGTCAGGCAGGTGCGGTGCAGGGAAGACGGGCAGAACAGGACCAGGACGAGGACCAGGACGGGCACAGTACCGGGACAGGCAGGACAGGCGGAGACCAGAGCGGAGACCAGGCGACAGCCAGGGAGCAGGACAGGACGGAGGACGAGACGAGCAGGAGATGACACCAGGACAGGAACGTAGGAGCTGGAGCTGGGCGAGCAGAGGCAGGAGTCTGGAGAGTAGCAAAAATCCAAATAAGCGCATGCAAAAAGGCAACAGGAATCAAACAAGCTAGAGGCATTCACGTTGTACACGCGGACGGTCTGGCGCCGAGTGTAGTCTGCTCAGCTCTCAAATACTCAGCCGCAGGTGGTGCTGATTGCAGATGCACTCCAGGTGCGCACGGGAGGAGAAGACCACTCCGCCCAGCTCCAGACACACAGGTAGGGGAGGGGGAGAGAGCACGGGAGGACAGGACAAACCGGCATCATGACAAACACCATCACAGTGTTTTGAGGGTTCATGTCTCTGGGTCAAGTGTCTTCTTACTGGGAATGGGACAATACACAATAATATCGTTTATTGATAAAAGGGGTTGACATTAATCATTCACTGCTCTTTTTATATAATCGGGATAATCAGCAACAAAACACATTACCATTGTGTCACCAAAATGTGCAGAAAAAAGCTACTTTTCACTGATCACTGTCCTCTACCTCGCCTCTAGATCACTGATGTTTTCACATATAAAAAAGTACAATACTTTAACAGTTCTTTAAATATGGAACCTATTCATAATATTAAAATTGCAATTCATATCCAGAACATTTTTAAACCGTCAGCAATGATAATTATTGAGATATAATCATCAATCACAATTATTTTGGCCTTGATAATCATGACACCAAATTTCAGTATCATCCCATGCGTACTTCTTACAACTGTCCGGCTACTACATTTTATTCCACAACATGCCCTGCCATTATGCAGCTGACTGGTTGTTTTGCTCCAGGAGACAGTGAAACGCAGTCCCAGTCGAGGCTCTCAGGACTCGGCCTCCTCTCCTCAGCCCAAGAAGGACTCTGAGCTGGAGCTGATCCTGCGACGGAGACGCAACAAGGCCGGGGAGTCTGGAGGTACCAGGGGGAAGGGTTTGGGAGCGATTTTGCTTATTGTTTCTGTGGGCTTCAACCAGTTTATACATCAACGTAAAACATGTGTGTTAGGCCAAATGTGATTAGTATACTGAGTGAGATCTGGAGATTGATAAGCTAGGCACTGGTGACAGTAGCATTGAGTCAAATGCAGGGACAAATTTACCTACAGAGACATTAAAGTGCACTTTATCTTTAAGTATGTAGTCATAAATAGAATCTTAGTACAGACTGATACAAGTGTCAAGGTACTCCTGAGTCAGATTAAGAGAAGGCTCCAATTTGGTACTTCTGACTAGGATTCTGGCTCAGATTGACAAAAGGCTCAATTGAGGCTCTCCAGACAAGGTTCATGGTTCATATTTTTCATGTCTTGAAAAGGGTTGCTTTAGGTACTCTTGGCTACGTTTAGATGGGATGATGAAGTCTTCATTACCTTCCCTCAAAATATTCCTCTAGCTTGCTGCTCAAATGTAATAATGTTAAATTGTTGTGTTTGACATTTCCTCTGTGCAGATGAGCGTGAGGGCCAACTCAATCACGTCTCCTCCTCAGACAGTCTGAACAGTCGCAGGGCCAGCTCGGACTCCACCCGGGACGCTCTGGGGGTGCCCTCAGACCAGACCAGACCAGCTGTGAGTCCGGACCGCAGGGGGTCTGGACCGGGACCCATCGTGCCCCGGAGGAAGAGCTCGGACTGTGGAGGAGCCAGAAGAGAATCCTGCAGCTCTGTGTCTGAGAGTATAGTCACCAACGGAGCCGTTCACAGGTACAGAGGTGTAACAAGTGTCCGGTGTATTATGGCGTCAAAATCACACCAAATGCCTCGAGTTGGACGCCTTTGCATTTGCCGGCAGGAGCTTGAAACACACTGACTCGTGACAAATTTTGCCGAAAGTTCAGACTTTTCAACACCCCTGACGCCACGGTCTGAATGCAGCATTATGGCGTAATCACAATGTATCAAATGTAGTAGATCGTAATAGCAGAAGCTTAGTTGACAGAAGGAATGACTGCTGGAGAATGTCCCCGGTAGGTTACGTGTATTACCAGGCAGGTCAGATCCAGGACAATTTATCTAGTTTGCCATCGACCTAACACTCAACACGAGGCATGTGGTCTGTATGTGATAAATAGGACCATTCAGAATCTAATATTCACTCACATATACACATAAAACAGTAATTACATTAGAATAGGTACCCAATACATAAGGAGCTAAGGCTAAGCTATCATTAGCATACAATATAACTCACAGATCTATTCAAAATACACAGGGAATGCTCAAATAATAGTGCTGAGAACAAATTAGCATGTAGCACTAGCACAATCAAACAACCGTCTTAGGACCTGGGAGTGACATCAGAAATTGTGGGTGCGTTCAGACCACACTGGGATTAAATGGAACCAAATATGAGCCCTGACCAGGACTAAACCAGGACTATAAATTTGGGGATTTTGTAACCGGATTATAATCTGATTTCTCCTGTGTTTGTTTGTCTCTGCAGTGGAGCAGAGGAGGACCAGGTCTCAGCTCAAGTCCAGACCAACGGGACAAACGGAGTGGACCACAGAGAGGACACAGACACACTCAGGGACACGGGGACAGTCCAGGGAGCCCTAGAACAGTCCTAAGATATCTCTGCAAAAATCACGTATTTATTCAAATCTCCAAATACTGATTTATTAAACTAATGAACTAATTAAACTATAGCAAACGAACGCGATTTTGCCTTTAACATTTCATAAACAAGTTAGACTCAGTATTCACTGTTTATTATATGATACACCCGCTATAATAACAGTCATTTAAATATATTATAATCAGGTCATTTCAATTCATATGTCACAAATTTACAAAAAAAAAATTAAAAAAATTAAAGCCACTGTAAAATTCTGTAAAAACAATCTTGAATTAAACATGAAGACAGTTTGACTTAATTTTAAAATAATTCTGAAAAAAAAGTCTGAATTGTGAGATGTATGTGACTGTTTTTGAATTGTAGAATTTGTAATTGTAAAGTCCCTGCTTAGACTGCTGCCCCCGCGACCTGGCTCTGGATAAGCGGAAGAAAATGGATGGATGAATGGAGAATTTGTAATTGCTTAAAATACACAGCAGCCGGAGCAGCTTTGAACATTCTTGTAAAAGTTAATTTTAAAGTAGAAAATAACAAATTCTCACTCACTTTTAAACAAAACCTAAATCTAAATATTATAAATCTGAAATAAATTTGTGTCTATTTGAAAATGATTTCTAGTTCTGCAGTGGGCCTTATCCTCTGTCATTTGTTAATCACTATTTCATAAATCATCTTTTGCTGCCCACTCAACTTGAACTAGTCAGTACTGAAATAACGTAATATTATATATGCAGTCAAAGTCTAGTTAACATAGAGCGTAATTACACTCACAGGCAAAGGTTTGGACACTTTTCATTTATGTTTCTCCTTCACTGGTGAGTTTCAGATTGAAGAATGTGATGATGCTATTCTCCCAGATCAGGGGCAAGAGACAAAATATCATATTGATTACATTATACTTTGCCATGAAATATCTAAAAGATCAACTGACAAATGTTGAACTTGATCATTTCTATGACTGACTAGACCCAAGAACTCACTGTATTACAACAAAACTCTGCCTAGATAAGGCCTAAATGTTGTGATGTCATCTGAAACCCAGCAGTTTTCATGACTATTTACATTGTAGATTCTCACTGAAGTCATCAAAACTATGAATGAACTAACATGGATTATATAACATAAAGACAAAAAACACTAAATGAGAGGGTGTGTCCAAACTTCTGACTCCTAGTGTATATATTTTCAAAGCAATAGCGGCCGGTCTGAAGTAACGATTTATGGATTTTCTAAAACAAAATTGTGGATTTGTGGACTGGCTTAATATATATGAGGGACGCTGCACCCTTTTGCACTATTCCACCTCAGAAAACCAACTGAAAGCTTTGTATCTCCTCTGTTTGATGTACTATGGATGTACACTCAGCCTTTACCTGTCCTTCTGTCTCTAACTCGTCATCCTGTACTTGGGAAAATGTCACAAGTTTACTCATTTTAATGCAAAAATGAAGACGCATCAGGTTTGGTTGGGATAAAAATGAAATGAGTCAGTTTTGGTTGTGCTGGTGACCGTTCCACGATGCTTTTGGGACGTTAAGGATTGGTGTTTGATTGGGGAAAAAGGTTTGATAAGGAGTTTGAGGTTGAAAGTCCCATGTAGCAAAAACTGTTTTCATGTGGTACTTAATAAGACAGCATCACTAGAACAAAGTTTGCATTTACATTGAAGTGTAGGCTGTGGTGGAGGTTGGAAGAAAACGAATAGAGATTTGAATTGTGTCGTCACATTAGGATTAGTATTAAACCAATGGAGATTTTAAGAAGCTAGATACTACACTTTCATATTCATCGGACTTTACACTGGCACATTTGCTGGTAATGTAAAGTTTTTGATGCTCATTCTTAACTTTATGCCAAAAGTTAGTTATTTTTGCCCGTTGCTAATGCTAATCTTTCAACGGTTTCTAGAGTTACACGGTTTGACTTGAAATGACCTGTTAAGATTCATGACTGGTCTGGTCTCTGCATCAGTAACACATCTAGTGGCCATAGTCTACTGGTCAGACCCATGTAAGCCATAGACTGTATATATAAATGGACGTAGCTAATCTGCTAGCCACAGTGCTCCAACTAGGAAGTGAGCATCCATCGACTCTGGCTCCAATTCACTTTACATTGAAAAAATGTCACTCCTCACTCTGTAACTGCTGCTTAAAATGTTCGTATTAACCCACTCTACATGATCGTGCTATTTTTATTTCCCTATTGTATCCATTAAACTCAGGATATGAACGTTAATAACAGACCAATCAGCTGCCTTCTTTCCCCGAGGTCGCTCCCGCTAGCGTTAGCAACAGGTTTGATTGACAGCATTGCTAGGTGTCCGCTCTGTATTAAACCAGAGGTATGGGCGGTAAGGGGCGTTAGCTTCAACAATCTCGCTTTGGATTGGCTCTTTGGTTGCTATGATACTTGAATTCCAAATATGAAACTCGGCTCTAAATTCAACCGTCACCTCGCTAGCCTCAACAAACTTCATTTCGCTGGAGCCAAAGGCTATAGGTGATGACACACTCCTTTAGTCCACTTCTTTATACATTCTATAGTCTTAGCGTAGATGCCAGTTTTACTCAGTGACAATAAACATGGCTCTGACCTCAGGCAAATGTGGTTGATGGGTTGCTGCTAGTCAGACCATCTACATAAGTCGTAACTCACCGTACTTTAGAAAAATGCTAACGGATATATATACAACACAGGAGGTGGAACCAGAATTATAATCAGTTCTCGGTCTGGATTAACTGTGGAACAAGCTGTGGCAAATAGTTGATAGCATTAGCTCGTATGCAAAGACAAGATGTTTACATGCAGTTAAACAGTTCATCTATCATACGGGACCTTCGCTGACCTGTCCAGTAGCACATGAATGCAGTCGACTGAACCAAACATCAGCTTAATCTCAGGATTTTGGGACAGAATTTCATCCGAGTTTTGAAATCAAGTGTTCTGAAAGACAAAGATGCCATCTTTGAGGTGCTTTTCAGTTACTTCTACCTCCTCCTCAGTCCCGGGACATAGCTGAGTATATGTCACCACTACTGTAATATCGTAGTTACTATCCAATACTTTTACTACCACTATTGTCTTCCACTGGCCTTTACCTGCACTGATGCCAACTGACCTAAAATCACCACACCACTGTATATTTCTGTGTCATATCTGCAAATGAAGGATTATGACAAAGTAACGAGGCTAATACTTACTACTACTGCTTCATTAAGTCAAGTTAAGTGAATATATCCAGAATTTGCAGATAAACCAAATAGTAACATTATGGTGCATTTGATTTTATGTTTTAAAACAGGATTCAGTAACTTTTCATCTGTAAATAAATTGTTTAGAGGTCTGTGGTTTAAAAAAATCATTATGAGATGAATAGAGAGTTGTATCGCCCAATGTGGGTCCTCTCTGGTAAATAAACTTGCAAGTATGAGCGCCACTGACATGGTGGAGGCTCCATGGTGATGCTCAAGAAAGTTACTGAATGTTGTTTTATTTTTGATTCTTTTGCAGCCTGCTTGTACAATAGCTCTCTCCAGTGACACTAACAACAGAAACACGTCTGAATGTCTGAAAGTGA
The DNA here is from genome assembly GCF_009829125.3 of Periophthalmus magnuspinnatus. Taxonomy (NCBI): domain Eukaryota; kingdom Metazoa; phylum Chordata; class Actinopteri; order Gobiiformes; family Gobiidae; genus Periophthalmus; species Periophthalmus magnuspinnatus. The sequence goes on from NC_047130.1 coordinate 11,071,615, forward strand.
GTTTTGTTTCTGTCCATTTCACGTTTTTCACTAAACAAACTTAAATCTTGAAACCTGTTGAGATGTGCACATAGCTGACCTTTTAGCCTTGTACTGTTAGACTTCAGGTCTGGTGAGGTTTGAACTTGAGATAAATGGTTGAATATTGTGTGTATTTGGAAGAAATGTGTTTTTTAAGGAGTTTCGTTTTGGCATCACTTGAAATAAAATGAAATTTAAAAATATGTTTGAGTGTTTCATTTTAAAAAATACTATTTTGTGCTTTAATTAAAACTTAATATTGGATTGATTTGTTCAGTGTACACCAGATGATAAAGCAATGCTTTTAACATTATATATATATATATATATATATATATAATGATAAAGCAATGCTTTTAACATATATATATATATATATATATATATAGATATATATATAGATATATATATAGATATATATATATATATATATAGATATAGTATTTACATGGTATTTATTCTTTATGTTGGATTATATTATAAAATGTGTTATAATATAATGTGTTATATATTTCATTAGTCCCCTGCCCTGTGCTTGCAGAGTTTGGTTGGCTTCTGAATTCTGATGAGAACAGGGGGGTTAGGTCACAAAGTACTGCTGCCTATGATCATTTGGGCCAATGTAGCAGGAGGCCTGAGGGCCAATAAAAATTAGTCTGAGGACTGCATTTGGTCCCTGGGTCATAATTTGGACACTCCTGCTTTATAATGAGTAAAAAAAAATAAAAAATCAGACCAGAGGCAGTGAAACATTTAGAATAGATTTATTAAGCCAGTCAAATACAAAAGTCTCACATGTGCTTTTGCCTAGAGCAAAGAAACAGGAAAAACAACTGCATTTTTACAGCGTACCCAAAAAGTGCAACGACGTTATGTGTGTTCCCTTAACTCAGAGGAGAGCCCTTTGAGGAGCAGAGCAGGACTAAAGACCAGGGGTGGACCAGACTAAAGACTGACGTCTGGACCCAGGACCGGAGTCTGGACCTAGAACCCAGGACCCAGGACCGGAGACTGGACCAGAGACCAGAGTCTGGACCGCAGAAGTGAGACCCAGATTTTAGTGTTAAAAAAAAAACTCTTCTGTAACTTTCATGGGAAAAAATATCATCAATTACAAATTACACTTTTTTCCATTTCTTGTTCCATTCAGTAATTCAATCACTAATGAAACATCTTTGTGTTTTTACTGTTTTGTCAATTCAGCATCAGTCACCAGATGGCACCAAAAAAACAACATAGTTTAAGTCCAATTTATTCAGATTAATTGTTTTTGTGCATTTTCTTTTATGGATTAGAATTTTGAAGGAGCCTAATTTTGATGGCCACAGAAGCTTTAACTCCCAAGACCTGGGCCTTTGTGAATGTTAGCTTGAAGTAACTGTGGTACAACTACAGTACTCAGGTATTGTACTTCATTGAAACCAGATACGGTTTGGAAACAAGAAAAAGTTCAAATACAAAATACACTCAGATGAAGAGAAAAGAGGAGGAGCTGGTTTCCATCACTGCAAAAGTCAATGTTACCTAACACTTTACAGATCCACTTTGACTGTACCCGATTTTTCCCCATGGATTTCTTACCCTAGTACATATATATTGTATAAGCAGCTCTTGAGGTCAAAATATATCTGCTGCGTGCTGTCTGCATCTAATTATAAAGCGGTTTATTGTCTGAGTATCAGGAAGTGCGCTTTAGCATGCTAGTAGTTGGTCAGAATGCATAAGGTAAGTGAGGAATAACTTTGGACCACTGCAAACCATTTTAAAGTAAACAGTTTTTCATGTTTTTAAGTAAAAATCAGGTACAGCGCCTTTAAAACATTGAGTAGTTTTACAGTGTTGGTACTTAGATTTTCAGAAATTTGGATTTTGAGTTTGACTGAATCTCAAATTCAGTTAAAAAACATAGAAATTTCTTTTTAAAAACTGAACATAAGAACACATTTTAAGTTTGAATTTTGTGCTAAAATAATTACATTGATTAAGGCTCAAAGAATTTAAAATTACTACGAAAACAAATTCTGTGTTTTTTCTGTGACATTTTAACATTTGAATTTTTTTACATTTTCCAAATTGTAGAAACCAGCTCCAGTATGTGAATGCAAACCTCTCTAAAAGACTTAAAGAGTGAAGTGAGGTTTTGAATGCGCCGTGGTGAATGAGTTTAGGTCCATCGTCATGGAAACGGCCTGTGTAACTTCTGAGTGCGGTACGAACAAAATGCTTTTCAATACTACGAGAGTTTATTCTACGACACAGAGGAACAGCATTACCCAGGACAATGGTGCACACGGATTCAATGCAACTATCAAAAAACAGCAGGATATAAATAAATTATCACAATCGCATCGTTTGCTTTAGAAAATAATCAGAAAAACAAAGTTCCAAAAATTTCAATATTTTTCCCATTGGTTTACATGGGACAGTCCTATAACATCAATGAAGACAGGGACAGCACACGGCTAGGGAAATTAAGATTTGAAATGCGAAAAAATTTTGTGAAATTTTGACAATTTTGTTTTGAATATTCATTTTCTTAATTAATAGTGATTGTTTATTCAGCAATATTGTGAGAAACTGTAATTGTACTTTTGTTAATTGGTCCTTCATTGTGCTTTTTGCGTCAGCTTAAAGAATTATTGTAGAAACTGAATAAAAAATACATAACATTTTATTTAAATGTTATTCAGTATATTTATGCATTTGAAAATGTTTTCTGCATTGAAAAATAATTCTGTGTTGACCATAGTAGGGCAAGTTATTACATCTCTCCATGCGATTTTCAACGTACTGCATTTTAATTTAAAGTGCATATGACAGGTTAGAGCGCTCATTTCACTAAAATATACTGGTAGTCAACATTATATTTAAGATTTGAAAACAAATCTTGACAAGGATTTCTAGTTTTTAAATTTTACTTCCTGGTTGGACATGAGCAGCAGAAATAAAAGCCGTACCCTTCATACCTGGAGAGAGGGTCAAGTGGCACCCTGAAGGTCTTGACTAAATAAAAAATAAAAAAAAAAGAGGAATATTTGCACTGCATATTTATATTTGTATTTCTAAACCCTATTTCCCAAAGCGTGCGCTGTCCTGTCACATTCACATGGAGTATGGCTGGAATGGCGTCCTATTGTCTGACCCGGGGAATGGCTTGTTCAAACCCTACAAAACTAAGTGCCACTTTTTTGTGTTTTTTATACATATTTGCAGAAAGAACAATCACATATTCCAACCTATTTAACAAACAACTCCAAATCCTGATCATAAAAAAGAGGAAAATCAAATCCATGTGTGTAGAGAAGAGCCAAGTGTCCACAAATAGCCTTAGAAAACCAAGTATAAACACACTGTCGGAGATATCTACAGTTGAGTAGGAAAATGTTGCCAGACCAGGGCCTCCGCAGGCTTCAGTGCTTCCCGGGGTCTGCGGGCTGTCGCTCTCGCTTCGCAAAGGCAGCAGCAGGTGGCGCCACTGTGGCTGCTGCTGACTGGTCTGTGGAAGGGCAAAGGAAATATTTTAGATTTAAGCACATTGTGAAATGGTAAACAAATACTGCCACAAAAAGTATATGGTGAACAGATAAGTATGAACATTTTGAATGTGTGTAAGTCAGTATCCAAACCAAACCAAAAGTGGCAAATACCAGCATGTGTCTTTGATGACTCACATCAAATGTGTGTATTTGCAGCTAAATGTGAACATTCACTTTATGTCTCATTTGTTTTCTGTCAGCAGATAATTTACAATTTAAATGAGCTTTGCCAACAGTCAAGCAATTTAATGCACATGTAATGATAAACAGATATTTGGCCTTTACACAGACCAAGGTTAGACCAGTGTGATCACTGGTGTAACAAGTACATTTCTGTACAAAATAGGTTTGTAACCCATTACAATCATATAGATATTATCAAAAACTTACCCCCAGGTCATAACTTGCTCAAGTCTGTGTTGCAATGTTTACTCACAACACAAAGGTTGTCGTTTAATTTCCAGCTACCAGTACATACTATAGTTGCATCCTTAGGCAAGACACTTCCCCCACATTGCGTAGTATGAATGTGGTGTGGGTGGTGGTGGGAGAGGCAGACTGACAGCTTCATTTCGTCAGTCCACCCCGGGGCAGCTGTGACTACTGTATTAACTCATCTCTAAAAGGGAGAGGAGTCTTGTTACCTGCGTTCTCTGGAGGCGGTCGTAGGCTCTCCCCCACAGCTCTGGCTCCTCTGGGCTGAGAGAAGGACGACTGCCACGGGAAACCCTGCTTACAACACAACGCAAGAGTCACCATACAAAACAAATGTCAGCACCACAGAAGTTTAATCAGGGTGAATGAATGAGCTGAAGGATGAGTGTGTGGTGTGTAGACCTAGAGCATTATTCACGGAGAAAATCAAATAGAAAGAAGAGCCTTGTTAAATAGTAGCCACTCCAGAACACAAGTGCAAAAAGGGACGGTATTTTAAAGATTAAGAATAGTTGCAGTAAGGGAAAAGTAGTAAGAGTAGCAGTCGCAGCACAAGCAGTACATCCCAGAATTTATTAGTCCTACAAGGGCTGGTAGTATATGGTATTAAAGGCGAGTAGTAGTAGTTGTGGTGGCAGCAGTAGAAGTAGCATCGGGCTTTGGGCTGGTAAGTACTCTAAGGTTCTTGAAGTATCGTAGTAGTGGTAACAGTAGTAATGTTAGAAGTAGTTGCAGTAGTAGTACTCCTTTAGACTGAGTAATAAGCAGTATTTGTCTTCACTGGAAACCCATGGATAGTAGTAAAGGTAAGAATAGTAGAAGCACCAATCTGTCTACAGCATTAAGGGCAGTAGTAATAGAATAGTAGTACTAGGAGCAGCAGTACTAGGAGCAGTAGTACCAGTCTTACCGGGGCGTTGGGCGGGTAGTCTCGTGCAGGGGGCGGGGCAGCTGTAGGCCCTGTTGCCGTGACGATCCTCGGGGGGAAGTGAACGGGCCACGCCTCCAGCCCCTGCCCCTGAACCTGCACAAAGGGCCCACAGTAGGGAGGGCTGAGGGGGGCGGGGCCTAGCACAGCGGCGGGGCCTAGAGCGGGGGGGTCACGTCTGTCCTGAGTCTGCCCCTACGACCAGCACCAGCCCGTTACCACCACGAACAACAACTTATGATTTATAGACAACTTTAAACTGTGTACGGTGTATGGAAACAACTATAATGCGAAAACTTAAAGGAACAGTATGCAAGATATTGATTTTAAATTTTATGACTTATCTGTGTCCCTTTAAGATGTTCAAAAAAATAAAATGAAATACAAATAAATAAATTGTACATGGATAAACGTGAGAAGATAATGCCATAATATCCAAAACACAACCAAGGATAAACGATCATGTAAAAAGATGAATAAGATAATGGTAAACAAACTAAACAAAATTATGGAACTATGCATGTTCAAAACAAAAACAAAAAAATGAAATGGACAATGTTGAAAGGCTGAGAACTTAAAGAAAATATGACTTTGAAAACTCCAATGTAAAATGGGGCAAGTGAAAGTATATCCAGATCAATACATGTATTAAAACCCTGTCCTATCTGGAGTGAGGCTCTTCTCCTGTAACAGTTTAGTCTAATTCACTGGTCATGAGTATGTGTATCCTCCACTGCGAGTCATGTGACACGTGGTCAGTTAAAAGACCCCCTCCTCCCTGTGTATGTTCTTGTGTTGTGTCCAGAGCAGGGGTTCGGTTGTGGTGGTCACCTGTTTATGGTGCTGCATCTGCAGTCGCTCCAGTTTGCAGCGCTCGCTCCTCTCTCTCTGACACTCGTTTTGAGCCTGGTGCAGCTGGACACCACAGTTACAAGTGTTAGAACTCAAAAACATGACATGCTACTTTATATACTCACACACGGACTACAGCTGTAAGGGAATTCTTAAGTCATTTCAATAGACTGTAGTCCAAAATGTAAAGTGCTTTTTATTTATTATCTAGTGTCAATAATCATGACTACTTAGGCCCGTCACGATAATTAATAGATTGACTTATTGTTCAGTATGCGAGAGCAGGAACAACATATTTTTGGGGTCAATATTTTTCACGTGTACTTTTTCTTTGCACTATGGGAAATTTTTTGGGTTATTTTTTGGCTCTATGGTCAGATTTAAGCCTGTAATGGAAATCTTTAGTTAGGGTTTTACCTAATTTGTACTTTTCATATAGACTGGGTACTGGTGTGCAGACCTTTTATTTCCCGTTTCTTAACTCTTAGTTCAATTATATCTTTTCCTGACCTCCAGATCCAGTGCACTGTGCTCCGTTATCCACTATCTGATGCATAGTAGGCAAACTGTTTACCCTATGTCCCAAGAAGTGTTTTGGTCTTGTGCTCCTTTATCGTGTGGTATAGATAAGCTACAGTTTAGGGCAAGACGACGCTCTGTCAGGGACGGGCAGCTCTTTACAATTGGGGCACATTTGCTTTAAAAAAATCAGACTCTATTCTAGATTTGGAATAGTTTTTGTTGTTTAAATCTGCTTTGTTTTTTTTTGAGAGTGACATAAATTAGTTTCAATATCATCGTTGATCATCTATATTTATTTCAGCAGTATATATCAAACTTCAGTATTGTGCATGTAGTCACAGACCTGTCATGATAACAAATTTTGAAGTTTGATATTGTGAAATCTATAGTCCACATGCAGATCTAAAAGTTAAAATGCTATATTTACTGTGTTGTGAGGTGTATGAGAGGTTCAGCCGCATAAAAGTTTACTAATGCCATGTTCAGGCCGAATGGGATTTCTACAAGTCGTCTTGTTTGCATGCCGAGTTTTTGTAGTCGTGCGTCTAGGCTAGCCCAACGCTTCTCAGGCATCTTCCTTCCTTCAAATGTACAGGCATCCAACTACACGCATCTGATGCAATTTTGACAAAGAAATTGCATATGGTGGCAATACAAGGAATCTCAATTTCAACATTATAACATAGAAAGTTCAATATTAAATGTGACTCCTTGTTAATTCATGTGTAACACTTGGGTCAGCTTGTTCCAAATGTGCTATATAAAAACAGAACACTGTAGATGAGTAGACTTGGAGTACCTGGTTGGTCAGATTGGTGATTTGACCCTGTAGTCTCTCCACTTGTCTCCTCAGGTCCTCCTTCTCCTCGTTCATGCGCTCACGATCACTGCGCTCTTTCCTGAAGTCCTCCTCAAAGATTTTCACCTAAACAAACAGGATTTAAGTATTTAAGTAACCCCCATAAGCATCAAATATTTAAATCCTGTAACGTGGTGTGTACCTGTTCCTTTAAGACTTGGATCTGGGTGAGCAGCTCTTGCTTCTTGAGGTTGTTGGCTGCGTCACTGAAGTTGCTCTGTCCTGGAGGCGGCTGGGACGTGGAGGGCGGGTGCAGGTTCAGGGCTTCCTCCAAAGCCTATACATTAAAACACAGCAAGGTTATATTGGTTCACTTTTATATGACTTATTGATATTACAAAAAAGTTAAAGTAAAACAAAATGGAAAGAAAAGCAGATCTGTTACTTTTGTAAGCACATTTTTTCAAAGTTATGGATCTAATGTATTACTGTCACGCAAATGTTAGGCTAATTACGCAAAATTGTAATTGTTTTCTATGGATCACACCTGGACGACAGGAATTACACAGACAAAACAAAATTGTGTTTACTATTAACAATTTTAGTGTTGATTGATAGTGTTGTATTCTCAATTACAAAAACATTGGGCAAGTTTTAATTTGGTGTCTTGGTGAATGGTTTACTTGTTTGGCATAACCTACAACTAAAACCAGTTTGAAATGTAAAAATCATCCAAATCGTCACTACCTAAACTCCAGCACTGTAACCTTTTTAAAGTTAGGTATATTTTTACATCCTTCTTTTATCTGGGATGACAAAATGCTCCATGAGTATATGAAAGAAGGTGTATTGTGTACCCGGTTGAGTCTCTGGATCTCCTTCTCCTGGTACTCCCTCTGTTTGCTCAGAGGCAGCAGCTGGTCCTGGAGGTAGCGGATCTTCTGTTTCAGCTCCGTTGTCTCAGAGTTCAGGCACTCCTTCTCTCCCTGGAACAGCATCAGAGAAACACAACAAAAATGTAATATTTAGCCTTATTCATTTGTGTTCGTGCAGGTTTGACTAGGCTAGAATTATAACTGCTTCTGTGATGTGAAATATTGAACTGGTTTCAAGACATAGGTCAAAGGTCAAAAAGGCTACATCTAAAAAAGTAAATACATCTTAAATCATCCAAATGAAATCAGAATAAATGTTGTGAATTCACAGTCAACTAGAATTTGATACAAAATACAAAGAATAAAAACTATGTAAATTATAAATGTGATATTATTTTGAATTTGAATGTGTTTTTTATATCTAAAGTGAATAGTGTTTATTTAGTTGATGCTTGGTTAAGTACCTGGACATTTTCGATCTTGGACTTTGCTAAGAGCAGTTTCTTGTCATAGTCTCTCTGCCTTTGCTCCCTCTCCGCCTCCAGCTCCATTACCGTCTTCTGAGAGTCAGCCAAACGTTGCCGCAAATCTGTGATCTGAGAAACAAATAAAATAAATATAAAAATAAATATAGAGTCTTATAACACCGTGTTAGGATAGCTTTAGTAAAAAGTAGTGACAAAAAGCACAATACTCTTGAAAAATTTGAGGAACACCATCAATTGTGATTCCAAATAAAAGATTTCCAAACAAAGCATGCAAAAGACATAAGATAAATGTGAATGTCGCCCCCAGCTCCTCACTGAAAACATAGCACTACTGATGAGACACTCAACTGTGAAGTGAAAACAAGAATTTATTCATTTCAAACTGTTTGCAGTGGGCCAGTTGTATAACTTACTGCTCACTTTCACATTCTGAGCATCCTAATTATTCACCGCGATGAGTTCATAAGCACTTGTCACAGACCTCATAGATGAAATCGGAGTTGTCATCACTGTAATGCTAACAACAACTCAAAGCACACTTCCTGGTTTGTGGACTGTAAAAACAATTTTAAGCTGCTTTTACAATATATCTATAGTGGGGCATAACTGCTACTGCTGAGGTACATGGATAAAATGAATTCAACATCAAAAAGGGCTGGATTATTAAACTCTTTGACTCAGATGGGGAGCTTTATTTAGAAATTATTAGCAACTTTACATTATAATAGTTCATCTCAGAGTGTCTTATTCATAATCTATAGTGCGTTAAAGTAGGGTTTGCATCAGGGCCCATATTACGCTATTTTCTGATCTATATTATAATGTTGTTTCCTCATCCTCATTGTGTTTCATTCACAAATATTTAACATACAAACCCTGCATATTTAGTCTGAGCGACCCCTTACAGGGACTAGTGTGGACATTAGGACATTAAAAAAAAAAACACATTTCTTCACCTTTTGTTCAAACTGTGTCTTCATGGCGTTCCACTGAATGTCCCACTGTTTGTTTACCTCCAAAACCTGATGCAGACAAAACACCATCAGTACCAATATAAAATACATAACAAATATAAAATACATGCACTTTTAAAATGAATTCAAAACATTCTCCTCACATCTTTCCTCTGTTTCTCCAGCAGTTTGATTTTCTTCTCATAGGTCTCAATGTCACAATGTTTGGTTGGCGTCTTCTCTGCTGCTTTTCCGCTCTGAAACACAGCATTCTGTTCATTTAAAGTGATAATCCAGTCCTAAAGAATAAGGGTCTGAATTAGCCAAACTGCCAACTACAGAGCATTTTGCATTTTTTGCTTCTGATCGCTCAAACAATGATGTTTATATCAAGAGCGGACTTTGAACTGCCAACCTTCGGATCAGTGGACTAACACAACTGAGCTACTAAACCAGGACTAAACCAGGACTAAACCAGGACTAAACCAGGACTAAACCAGGACTAAACCAGGACTAGGTCTGTCCTCATTCCAAAAACATTTTTTTTTATTTTAATACTCCAAATTCCGAATTAGTCTTATCAAGGAGAAATCATTATTGTTAAAGAAATGAGAGATTCATGTGAGGCTGATTGTGCTTTCTGATTGGATAATCGCCTTGAGAACAAAACACCAAATTATAACAAACAACTTGACCATCATGTCAAATGTTTTTTGTAATTAAAAATAAATCAGAACTCCATTTGTTTTCAGTAATAGCTGTATTTCATCATGTCATTTAAAATGTTTAAATCTTACATACAGTTCCTTTACAAAAACTAGGCGAGATTTTCAACAAAAACTAAAATATTGAACCTGTTAAATCCACTTTAAGAAGAATGTCATTTGAAATTAAAGTCCAAAAATTGATGTTTAGTCTTCAAGTACTTACCTTCTGTGGTGTGCTGACCTCCATCTTGGAGCATACAGCCGTGGACTCCTCCTTCACCGGCTCCTCTTTGGTTTGTCCTGGCTCTGTGGTGTCGGGCTGTGGGGCTGCTGTGGTTCCCCCAGTAACCAGCTCCTTAAGCTTCTGGTTCTCTTGTCTGTAGCAACCAAACGCACAAAAAATAAGTCTAGTCCTGTCCAATAATCAGCTGTGTCCTGTGGGAAGACCCTACATTACCCAACTGAGCAGTTCTACTGACAACCAAGAACCAAAAGTGAAAGATGGGCTGGAACTGGGTTAGAAGTGTCCTCAGTGAATGCTTTGTCAAGTTGTGCGTCATATACTATTGTCACTTTCATTCTCATTCATTTGTGAACTTTGCACTAACTTAGCAGTCAATACGCCATAGAAGTGTAATACCCCTCTTTAAGTCTAACACCTAACATATTTAGATCACCATGTTACCTTTTATTGCTTTAAAAATGCTGTATTTGCCAAAAACATTGTATTAACATTTTTGGTTGCTCTGAATCTCCCCTTGCTCGCTGTGCCACGTCACTCCCCCTTCAGAACGCTATCACAACATAATCAGTGTGCATCCCACTAATAACTACTGCACATCGCATCAGGTTTGTCAAGTTGTTGTTTATAGCTTGCATCATGCTTTTGTATATTTATAGAAAATTGTCACGGGAGCACGAGTGACGTAGGCTTCTGGGCTGATCATTGGATAGTATCGTACTGCTAAACATTAGGAGGGTTTGAATAGTGCCTGGCAGAGATCACTAAATTACACAAACATACATAGATTACATCTAGAACCTCTTCAGGCATGTTTTTGAAAACAATGTTATAACATGGCAGAAAGCTTCAAAAAGTCAATTTTGCATAATACCCCTACTTAAAAGTGACAGGTTAGACAGCACTTTTCATTAAAACAGTTCTCGTTACATATCACGGAATTTACTAATAATCTTAACTAGTAGCTCCCATTTTGAAGTTAACATAATTTTCCTTCCTGGTTGGACACGGGCAGCAGATGTGATATAAGGAGAGGTAATTTCTGAACAGTTTCCTGGCAACCATATGTTAACAAGACCCAAACCTTGAACTTAATAGCTATGATGAGACTAATAAAAATGACATGACTACATCTTTTTTTTAAGAATTTGAATAATCAGAAAAACATGAACACTTGTCATAAGCACTTCAATGGTTTTTCCAGCTAACTTACGCCATGGACTAAAACCAAGACTGAACTGTCAACTAAGCCATGGAGGGAAGAGCAGACTGAAACTAAAAGAGCATTTGATAAGTTTTCGTGCTTTTATATCACTTGGTTTGGTGGGATAGTACCTGTGGTAATTATTCATCATAGTTTCACATCAGTTGAGTGTAATTTTATGAAAAAAAGAAAAGTTGAAAATTACAGGAAGTAGTGCTGAGTTCTAAACAGGAATTCCTCTACTATCAATGCACAAGGAACACATTTTTCAGGGGAAAGCACTGCTCACGAGGAAGACATATCAGCTGACAGCTTATTTCCCAAAGTAAGATGTGAATTTTGTACAGTCATTACATTTTTAACTACCAAGATGAGCTATTGCCCTTGTTTACAGTTTACTAGGGAATAGTTCTTCGTATCTCATAACTGCTGCCCGTGTCCATGAGAGTTTTGCTAAATCCACCCACACACTTGGTTTAGAATGTGTATCAAGCAATGTACTGTCCAGATCATAATATTCTTTAAACTGTATCTGAACAGAACAAAACCTGCGGTCAAACTAAACCAGAGCCAAATCCCTATAGACCCTAAAGTGCATCAGTTGCCCCTCCACACAGTTTGAGCGCCCCCTGGTGGTGAGTGAAAGTACAGCAGACCTGAGCTGCTCGAGGTCTCTGTTCCGGATGTGGTGATCTTCCTCCATTTTCTTGCGCAATTCATTGTTCTCCTGCCTCAGCTGCTCACACAGGGTCTGCAACACAAACATAACACAAATAACATCGGAGCAGCTTAGAGTAGAGCCGCTGCTACGTCAAGAGGAGTTAGCTGAGGAGGCTCGGGCATCTGTTCCAAATGCCTCCTGGACGCCTCAGTGAGGAGGTGTCCCGGGCATGTCCCACCGGGAGAAGGCCCTCGGATATGACTATGGCCATGTCCCAATTCGCCAAATGCACCCTTTGAAGGGTCCCTTCGAAGTACTCTTCAAAGTGTAGTTTGAAGGTTCCGGTCGAGAATCTGCCCTCCTCAGTGTAGCCGCCATCTTGCTGAAGTGGGACAGGCCTAAACCAGGGACTGCACTTCCACCGCTGTCTTTGAGCGTACGATATGTACATTACGTACGTTATTTTTAATGATTTATTATTTAATAGAAGAAAAGTCAAGATGTCGTCGTCACAGCCGTTTCTTTCTGTTTAGATTGAATATCAATAGGCAAATATAAGTTTCAAGGTAATTTTTTTCTCAATTGTAGCTACTTCATAACTTTAACAAAATATACCTTGTGAAAACGTAATAACAGAGACAGAGGTAACAATATAATTTTGACATTCATAGTCTATAAACCAGAGAACACTGATTAGTTGTACATATAGTGGGATATTGCAGTTTAATGGTTTGGTATTTTGGCCAGTGTCTACACCACTTTAATAACAGTAGAGGGCACTGTTTCCCTTCTATGCCGTGCCAGTTCTTTTCATTTGATTATTATAAGGTATTTTCTAGCAGTGCAGCGCTACATCAAGCTAGTATCTTGATTTACTAACACGAAAGTAAATGACACGTGCCCACGAGGGGCGCAGACCTATGGAATCTACGGAACTCATGAAGATTTTGTGCATGTCTCAGGACTCTCTTCTATCGTTTCTGGAGAGTCCGTTGCTTCATTGTTCACATTACCTGTGTGCAACTCATTAAACCCTTCTGACTTTATGTTTCAGTCTCTTGGTCTTTGGTGCTTACAATAGAAACGAGCATTCTTACATTATTCTTATTGCAGTAATAATTTTTAATGATAATAATGTCTTCTTATTGTCTAGCAATAACTCCACATTTCTTTATTCCATGTAACTTCTTTTTAATCATCAAACGCACTGTACAGATCTTTATTCAGATTTAACAGTTTCATGTCGCTCTGTTGTAGATGAGGTAAACCAGTACGAACATTTGAACGTGTATTGCGCAACGGACTCCATTTTCTTCTCTTTTTTGCGTAGCCGCGGTGCATGATGGGATATAGAAGTGCGTGAAGTGTGAACGGATGCAGGCTTCAGTTACGTCCGATCTCCATGGAAACGGTGCAAAGGGAAGGGCAGGTTTGTCGGCCGCATTCAGTAGGGTGGGTTGAAATGGGACAGCCCTTGTCGCACCGGAAATCACATCACTGCCCTTCAAACCGCCCTTCCAATGGTGATTCTAAGGCCAGGTGGGCGAATTGGGGCATGGCCTATGTCTCTCGGCTGGCCTGGGAGTGTTTTGGGAATCCCCTGAAAGAGCTGGAGGAAGTGTCTGGGGTGGAGGAGGTCTGCGAGTCCCTCATGTGTACGCGCTGTTTGTTAAGGGGATTTAATCTACCAATTCTAAGACGGTGCCAGTACTAATACTCGTCAATGTGCCACTGATACCAAGAGCCAATACCACTATAATTGTGCTGCATTTTATGTGACACTCAGAACTTGCCTCAGTCCAACAGAAAGAAGCACATTAACTGTTCTGCACATTAGCTTTAATCACACGTGTCACAGAAACTATGAAAAGAACCCCTGTAAATTTTAACTGTTAAATTTATGTCTGGTATCGGTACTCAGTATTGGCAAGTACTCAAAATGAAATACTCATGCTTGTTTTAGACAAAGTGGTACTAATGCATCCCTAGTAGTAGTGGCAGTCAAGGCATTTGCAATACTACAAGACACACTATTGTGAAATACATTTCAGGGATATTACAACTATTGGATGTAGTCACAATTTCCCAGGATAGGTCCAAACATGTCTGTGCCTCAGTGGGTCGATCATGAGCTTTATCATAATAGAAAATGTATATAAAAATATACATACATAAACACAATAAATAAATACATTGATAAGCAGATGAAAAGGAGGTTTCCTCCAGTTTGCAGGCCTGGAGCAGTACCTGCAGCAGGGAGGTCCTCTGCTCGTTCTTCTGGACTTTGGAGGACAGGTGGTGGAACTCCACAGCCATGCGTCCCAGGTGGGCCAGCAGCTGGTTGGGGTTGGACTCCTCAGCGAAGATACTGAAGGAGCTCTCCAGGCGTTTGAGCTGAGAGGCCAGCTCAATGTTCTCCTGAGGGAGGAGGGGGATCACCGACCCGGCCTGTAATGACATTTTAATGTCAACCAAAATGTAAAATGAATTAAATTACTGACAAACACAATTTGAATGGACACAACTGGCAAATCACAAAGGCTGTAATTTTTGAAGTAAGATCATTTCCTCCACAAATAACAACATCTCCCGTCTTATTCTGCATAAAGCTGCTAACTCTGCAGGTTAGATCTGTACAAACATGTTGTGAAATGTGATTCTTGTATTAGTTTATCAGATTAGATTTCAGTCATTTTGTCAGTTTTTCTGTGCATATTTAAAATGTGAACTTGGAACACAAAACTATTTTTAAAACTGAAAATTGCAAATGTGATGTAATCACAATGTTTGGCCAAAATATTTAATTGTGATTTTTCTGACAAATTGTTCAGCTGCAATTTACAGAAAATAGAATTAACAACAGACAATTAGTATATAGACCATTATAGTAGTATTACAATGTTAAGTTAAATAATTAAATATAATTAATAAAAATGATTCAATAAATGTTTTGTTAAACTCTCACTTTCTTCACACTGGGGTCAAAAAGATAAAAAGGAGTCAGTCCAACATCTTTACAATGATCCATTTTAAAAAGGCAGACTTCTTATTTTGCCAAACATAACTGCAAATTTAATCATAAGAAAAAGAAAACCTAATAATAATGTACCAGTTTTCTTTCTTTTTGTTAAATATACATGTTTAAAATGTCTTTTTGAGTATGGAAACTGTATATTATGCCTTCTTAAATTTTAAAATGTTCAAAATTAAAGCAACTCTATACCATTAAATCACAAAATGAATGAATTAATAAATGAATAAATAAATATCTTCAAACCTCAGATCCTGACACATTAAATCCTTTGTGTTTAAAATCATCCATTCACAACCGGAGTTCTCTCAGAAATAAAAACCTTCTGCCATAGTAGACAGTATTTATATAAACCATACTTGGGAGTCATGGCGTCATATTATCTAAAAATATACTCAAAATAAAGTCACTAGCTGATCTGGAACGAGTTTGTCCTGTTTCAAAGTAAAAATATCCTCATGGGAGTGGAATGTATGCAACACTTCATCTCATACTTTGATCAAATTTCTGAGAACATGCGTCACTATGATGGTTAACTACGACAAATAATCAACAAAGACCAGCTCTAAACAAAACAACGTAGTATATTTTACCATGACGGCAGTACTGCGGAAGAACATAGTAAATGTAATGCAATTTTCTAAAGTAAAAGAAAAAATGTTATATATATATATATATATATATATATATATATATAAATAAAGAAAGAAAGAATGAGATTTAACCTAAAAAGTAAAAAAAAAAAAAAGATAGTACATATTGTTTTCAAAGTTTAATAATGTATACATGCTTTTATAGTAATTAGTTAGAATCCATTTTACATGTTGTAAAAATGTCTTTGTAATCGCTCAGTCATCCAGGTCTGTAGTGTGTGACCATGTCCTTGAGTGATAAAATTTTCTTTTGCTATTCTAAATATAAATTTCTGTTATAACTTTGTAAATTTCACCTTAATCATAAAATTCTGCAAAGAGAAGAAAATAAAATGTTGTCATATTTATTTGTCAAATAATAACTATTATGTAAATTGGGAGAGCTTTTGCCTTTGTGTAATATGTAATATACAGATGTTGGATGACAGTTATGGATTTACCTCTAATTATGACACATTTACTGCATGTGTATATTTTATAACGTAAATTTATAAACTTCAACAAAATTGTTGAATTATAAAAAACAGGTAAGATTTCAAGCCAAATCTTAAAAAGCCTGTCAACATTTTTTTCCTATGTATTTGAGCAAAATGTGTCTTTGTACTGTAAAAGCGCTTTATTGTGAGAGAATCAAAAAGTGTGCAGTTTGCATTGTTGTTAGCTCCAGCAAAACTTCGCTCTGGTCATCATCGCTGTGAATAAATAGGATGCTTGGAATTCAAAATGGTAACTCAGGAATAACTTTAGCACTGCAAACCGTTTAAAATGAACTAGTTCAGTTTTCCACATTGTTAAGACAATAAAACTCAGGACTGCCTTTAAATATTATATTACCTACATTTTAGTAAAATTGTCTGACCTTAACACATTTATATTTAAAATATACAAGTGCTACAATATACATAGCTTACTTTTCATAGCAGCTGACAGCATAACTGTCATACCTTTAGCATCCATAGGCACTGCATTCTCCTGCCTTTACTAAGCCCATGATTCAGGTCCAGCTAAGCCTGGACTTCCCCCACAATGAGTCAAGCTCCAACCTGGCGGTCATCTTTGTTTAGTCACAAAACACTGGATCAGTTACAGCGAAGCGGGACAGGCCTAACGGGAGGGGGACTACAGGCACATGGACGTTCCCAAGTGGACCCATACTAAAGACAAACAAATCTTCCATTAGCGTCAGTGCTAGTTCATAAGTATTGTCTTAGTGCTGACGAGTCCTGCTTGGGATAGTCCGTCATTGGCTACCAGTAGAGCCAATTAATTAATCATCAACTAGTAAAAATGTTATTTCTATTTTACATTTTAAACCAAATAAAAGCTCAATATGGGGACTGAAGGCTGCTAGATGGAAAATGTTTACAAATAACGTCTTATTTATTAAAGCAGACCTATTCTGTAAAATTTACTTTTCAGAGCCTTTAGCCGTGGTATAGTTGATTCCCCTTCTCATTTACCCTCTTAAAGTTGTATTTGGTGTTATTCGTGCATGTTTGAGTAATCTTTAAATTGCTTATTTTCAAAACACCATATTGCCAATCAGTCCCTGTTTTCGGCGCTACAGACATGCGCCCACTGCTCTACGCTAACTTTGTTTTCAATGCATTGTCATTTTGGTACAAAAGAAAAAAAATCTGCAGCTCATTAGCGTGATGTGCAGCTATCCATCGGAGGGGCCGGTGTTATGGTTCTTAAGGGTCAACTCAGGGTGCCTGGTCCAAATAATGTGGGTGTGGCTTGTTAGGACTAAACAACTTCTTTTTTTTTTACTTCTGATATATGTTTTTCAGTCTTATTCCATATTCCTTTAGTGGAGGATCATTTGAAGGTGTAAGTGACACAGCGAGTTTGGACACAATGCTGTGTTGACTCAGGGCAGTAATATCCTGACATCAAGAAAGGACTATCCATTTGCATTCTGCATGCTGATACTGTATTTAAAACTCATTAAACTAATGCTTAAGTGTTTTCTTTGATGACCTACTGTTAAATATAATACTAAGTTCATATAGGCACATGCATAGAGCCTAGGTCTAGGAGAACTACTTTTATTGGACTTTTGCCTATTCATGTTGGTGCTGTCCATCAACATAATCATGAATTTCCACTTACTCAGGACAGTAAATCAGAACATGCAACAAGATATGAACTGTAAATCATTTTGAATAGCTTTATTTAGTCCAGATAAGTCACTCAGTTGGCTACAAATACATATACAGTCTGTGGCTACCACCCAATTCAAGCACAAAGTGACAAACGGGAAATACTGCTTGTATTCCATGCAAATACTATCCAAACCCTGTCATGAAAACAACAGGCCTTTATATTTTCCAATATCTACCTCTGATCTCTGTCACAGTCAAAACCTTGTGAGTGTGAGTTTAAATGGCATACACATTATGTTTAATGCATATCATTAAGAGCAGTAGTTTGATGGTTAGAACAACTTGAGTTGACTGTAGTTGACTACAGAGGTGGGTAGTACTCAGGTACCTTTACTTGAGTAACTTTTAAAAGAAATTGTACTTTTCAGAGTTCTGTAAATCATTGCAGCATTCTTTTACTCCTACTTGTACTGTTGCTTGAGTAAAAGTTTTGTTTACTCTTCCCACTGTAAGAAAATACCAGATTTTGTGAATTAGTTAATATATTATCCTTCCAATTACATTAACTTCAAATTATAAATCAGATGTTAAGCCTCAACACTTACTCTTTAAGTTATTCTTCCTTGAGTAGTACTTTTCCCCAAATACTTTTTTACTCCAATTTCTTGGACCACTACTTTGTACTTCTACTTTAATAACATTATTTTTAAAGTGACTTTGCTCTTATTTAAGTACAAATTTTTGGCTACTCTGCCACCTCTGGTCCACATTATGATGATTGTAATTAATCACTGAAGTCCCAGCTCCTGATTTACTCATTTTGATGTATGAAATATTTTACCCTGTAGATGAGTTTAGAGCAGGGGGTTACAACGGTAAAAGCCTTTAAAAATATTATGTTAACGATAACTAACACCAACTGATGCAAAAAAAAATACTTGCACAACAGTTTCCTTTATCCTCACAGCGCAAACTTGTTTAGGCTAAGTTTTAGTTTAAAGTTACTTTAAAGTTATGTCCTGTCCTGTCTGTGTCATTACTGGTGTATTTAGCATCTTTTAGCATTAGCAAACCGCTAGCAATAGCCCCTCTCTGCACTTTAGACAAAAACCATCCACCCTAATATACCTTATATTTAAAAAAAAAAAAAAAAAAAACGTAAAAATATTGTTCCATGTATTTAGTAAAGCACTTACAGTTAAGGCGTCTGCTGTCTTGCCCTCCATGTTGACCACTTCAAACTCTGATAAGGCCTCCTGTGGACAAGAGACACGGTTAAGAAGGGAATTCAGGGAAGGAGACATTTTATTATTGTCACAACAAAGTAAAAGAAGTAGAAGGCAGAAGTAGAATGAAAAGTATTACAAGTACGCAAGATGAATAACAATTGAAAAAACAGGCCTTAAATCCAACTATTGACAGAATATGTAAACTATAAGTGTGCAAAGAGTCAAAGTTTACTTAAAGGGTAATGCTAATGGTGTTCCCTTGTCCCGAGCTCACTGAAAGTTTTATTTTTATTGATTCATGCATGAGTATTCCTGCGTTGTCCTGCAATTGAAGCTTGGTGCTCAAAAAATTTCAATTTTCACCTACCCCCTATGTCCACTGCATGTACTTGTGCTTATTCAAAAAGATCCATACTTGCAATAGTGAAATACCACTATGAAGAGGCAGGGCTTCTCACTTCTGCACTTAAGCAGGAAGTCAATGGACACATTTCTGTTACTAAGCTGTTTCAGATCAATATTGCAGTTTACAAAGAACAAAACCTAAAATCATGATCTACATATGCTATAGTTTAGTACCAAAATAAAAAATGTCTTCTTTAATTTCCAGTCCCACAAAAATGTATGAATGTATTTAAAATGTGCACATCGTATTTGAGTATTTGGCTTGTGGGATCAGTATATAAATATGTATAAAAAGTATCAAGTACCTTTCCTAAAACAGTATAATATGAAGAGTATGTGCTTGTTGCTGACTCACTATGGGCTTCTCGGGCTGCAGAGTCTTCCCTAAACAGATGGTCTGGTCGTCCTTCTGCTCCGAGGTGGGATGGAGACACACTTTACCTGAACGTCAAAACAGCACAATTTACAGTTCTATAGTTTGAATGGCCTGGTTTATAAAGACATCAAATTATGAATAATCTAGGAAGTAATACATTTTAGAAATATTGTGAACTCACTAAAGTGCTAAGTATGGTTGGTGTATGGTTGGTTCATGGTAGAACAGGTTTCAAAGGTTGTCATCTGGACATTGTTTTTGAAATCGAGATGTTTCAGAAGCCATTTTCAATCTGAGGTTTTTTTGGTCTGGGGTTAGAATTTATATAGCCCCATGAGGAGGGAGTGGCTAAAGCGACACACACTAGAACCTTCATATGCAATTTGGAAGCAATTAGTATATAGCAAAAACTGTACTGAATTACATAAGTCAATGGAGAGCTAAATGTCCCAAATGTCTCAATCTAAACACACATCTTCTGTGTAAAATCTTCTAACCTTGTAGTTTTGACCTTTACTTGTGTTTTCAAATTAATGGGATTCTAATTATCTCATTTCATCTTATTAAAATGCAAAACCAGTGGTAGCAGACTTCTTGTAAGTTAGTGGATTGAGTAAAATTAGAAAAAATTTGACCACTGTGCACTACCCATTCCCTCAGTGTGCATGTCTTACCCAGTCCCTCAGGGTGCATGGGCCTTACCCAGTACCTCAGTGTGGCACATGCGTCTTACCCAGTCCCTCAGTGTGCATGGGCCCTCCTCCTGTGCAGAGACTGGCTGCAATGCTGCTGGACTTCAGGGCCTCATTGTCCCGCACCAGCTCCTCCACCCTCTGCCTCAGCCGGGACGCCTCGGACTGGGACTCCTCTAGTAAGTCCCCTGAAAACAAACAAACAAAGATATCCTGAATAGGGAATACTTTCACATTGAGTAACATTATTTTATAGTGTAAAAACATGACATAATGCATTAGCTTTGTATTTTATCAGACTAATTTTGTCTCAGGGAATGTTCTGTTTGCACTGTGAAAAAATCTAAAATAAAAAGTAAAATAAAATGTAAAAAGTATTTTTTTAAAAAGCTTTGTTTGTTTCACCATTCAGTTATGTATCGTATATATAGAAAAAAATAATATTCTTAACACTTATTTTTTGTACGTGTATCAGTTACTTTCCAACACTGTCTACTACTCTTGGTGTGTGACTGGCTCCTCACCTAGGCTCTTGAGGCCCTTCATCCTCTCGCGCAGCATGCTGTTCTCTTCCAGCAGCTGCCTGTAGCTCTGCTCTTTGGGCTCACTCCCGCCCGGGTCATAGATGCGGTATGGACCCTTGCCCTCCATGGCCACGGCTCACTGGCAAAACATTGCCCGCTCCACACAACTGCAAGAGACAAGAAACAACATGACAATGGTTTGTTACAGCTGAAGATAGCACAAAGGAAGTTTTGAATGTTGTGAATAGTATTGTAATGATCTGATACGTTGTGGTTGGTTCAGAGTTGACACCTTTTGTTGTTCTTGTGACTGTTTTTGTTATTGGCATAGATTCCAAGTGTCACATACAAAAGCAGTTACATTAACACTAAGCTGATGTGAAGGTTCTATTTGTCAATTACTGGGTTGTTTCGGAGATTGAGTGAGTGAGACTGCTGCTGTTGTTGTTCTGCTTCTGTTTTTGCGTGGGTTACAGCCTACAGTAGCCCTTCAGAAAATAAACAAGCAGAAAGAAAGAAATTTGAAATTTGGCCTATTTCCTTACACCAAAACAGTGCCATTAAATTCAAGTTTAAAAAGGTAAATCGGTATTCACAATTTTAGTTCAAGTTAGCATAATTGTAGAGGTGGGAGCAATATATAAATAAATATCTTAATGGTTGTTTGGAGATACAGCTGCACAACAGATCACAAAAATATTGATACCAACTGATGCAATGATAAATTTTGCAACATACTGAACTTATCACAATAACCTCAAAATTCTCCATCTGACGAAAATGAGTTTCACTAGTAAATTAAAACATGTATGTAGTTTTTACTTTGTTGTAACTGAATTGAGCCAAAACATATATTACAATATTGCAAAAATATCAATACTGCAGTTCTCAACAGCCATTTCTCAAAAAATTCTAATAACGTCCAGCTATATTTGGAGGTATGCTACAGTAGAACAAACTTGCCAGGTACCACAACATTTATATGCACGTTTTAGCACATTTTTGTTTTAATTCAAATTTCTTCTTTTAGTTGTTGTGCTTTTGGGCATGTTTTAACTACAGTTCCGGCTATAACTAAACCAGCCTTGAATAAGAGTGTAACTTGTAAATGATAAGCACAGAACATATTTACAGACACAAAGTAAACAGGATGTAGGGGAAGGCCCAGTCACCAGTGACCAGGGAATTAAAATTAGTGATGCAGCGAATAATCAGAATAATAGTGATTAGCTATTCAAATAATTAGAATGATATTTTAAAAGATGTAATCATTATCTGCACTATACAGATTCTGAAACACATACAACCTTTTTAATAACAAAGACAAATTAATGCACTATTAAAATGACCCACAATCTTTAGTTGCCGCCATAATTCAAATCTTACAGTGTCACATTTCAGACTGCTTTGTTTGATAGCATATTTATTTATTTTCTAAATATTAAGTTACTAAATATTTATATTTTTTATATCTTAAATATTTTCCTAAATACATTAAGCCCATGTAATGCAGTATTAAGGAGGTAGCCCCCCTGTTGAGAAAGAGTGAACACAGCTTTTCTGCAATAAAAGGAAGGAATATCCAAATAACAAAATATTTTACTATGAGCACAGCCAGAAAGTATAGTAATGAATTACTTGCAATTATTTGCTATTAAAATACACTTGAACTACAACTACAACTACAACTACTACTACTACTACTACTTCATATTTTCTGTCATTAACAGGGCTCAATACAATACATAGCACTTAACATTAAAAAATGACTGAAAGGGTTTAGGCTGAAGTTAAGTACTTATTAATAATCCCTAACCCCAACACCAAGCCAATATGCCACGCATATAAGTATACAACTTCTATAGTCATCAAGCAACAATCTGGAAAACACAAACAATATCAATGTGTAGCAATGGTTATACGTATTTATTATTTCATTCAAAAATATATTTAAAATAATGGGAATAGAAGGTTTTTGTTTGTTGATAATGCAGTGTTTGACAACCTTATTATTTCCAAAAGAATTCAGTCAAGATTGTCAAACTACAATTTCTGGTCAAGCTTGTTATAAATACAGTTAGCCTAAAGAAACAGAATACACTGTGTTTGCAGGCATTAAAAATATTGTTAAAATGTATGCATCATATTAGATAAGACCAAGAATTAAGCTGAAATTAAAAATATAACAAAGATATCAAATTCAATTAAACTATACTGAATTACTACGTTGACTTTTCTGTTAATTTTGTGAATAAATGGTCAATTAAATGCAAAGTAAATCTATTCTAACCATATTATATTTTTGTATCAAATAACCACTGATGTAGAATAAAGGTCAACAGGTGTACTTTGGTTAAAGCTGTAACTCAAGTTCAAGTAGTCTTCTCATGTATTCCCACAAAACCTTTAAAATATGTTTTTAAAAAGTCTTTATTAGTTAGTACTAAAGCTACAGCATAAGCAGAGCAGCAAATAACTTTAGTCAACATAAGGTTTTATTACTCTATTACAAATCAAAAGTATAATGAGATAAAAATTACTCTTAGACACTTTTTGATTTGTTAAGAGGAAGTCAGTTTAGACATTAGTATATGGTCAACGTGTCTCATTAATTTACCTTTTATGCATTTCTAATAATAACGAGAAATAACCATATGGTGACAAAAAATATCTAAAATAAACAAACTGCATTTTAAACAGGTGAGTCATAAATCTAAACAAATATTATAAGCAATAGGTAACTGCTGTCAGCATTTATAATTAGATGTACAAATAAAATAGCTGTAAGAGCTTAGAAGAGACTGGGGATAGCCATAATGTATACAAAGCACAGTAGACGTAAACAACATCAAAATCGACCGTTTTAAAAGCCAGTTTGACTACTGATTTGCATCTTAAATATTTGATCATGTCATAGTAAGCCATTGATCTTACCTTAAATTATGAATGCCCGTAATACTACGCTAGAAAGGCTTTTCCAGGGAGCGCAGACAACAAAAGCAACAATCCCCAACTCCACAGCTGCTAACCTCCCCTAAGAACAACAAGACGAGGCTAACGCTGCTAACCGAACACTGCTAATCGCACAAAGAAATATTCAATCAATCCGTCCGATCGCCATCAAATCCGACAAACGGGAACCCAGCGTGCTAAAACCCCGCTCCCGATGCCACCTTGATTGGCTGGAGGAGGCTAATATTAGTTTTCGCTGTTGTCATGCAAATTAGCAGCAGCAGCATCCTCGTTAGCTCCGTGCTAAAGCTAACGCGACAAGACAGCCCGAGATGGAGCCGTGCGTGGGGCGACCCGGGGCGAGTCGAAAGCAGGATGGGAGGCGCGGTGAAGCCGGGTTAGATGGAGGTTACAGCGGGGATATGAAGGCAGGGAGACGGGTAGAAGAGGTACCTTGGTGCTCGCTCGGCCTCTCGAGTCTGTGGCAGGCGGAAGTGGTGAGAAGAACGGGGAAATTCCAGCTCGTTTGATGTAAACAGGACAAGTACGGAAGCCCCCGAGGCGAGCACGAAAGGCGAAAGAGGTTATGCCATAGCCGAAAATTGGAGGAAAATCTTTAAAACGTGAAATATTAAATATGGTGTGTATAATACAAAATTCTGGGGAAAAATATTTAAATAAAAAAATATATAATCAAAAAAAATATCAAAATACAATACAACTAAAAATTGTATTAAAACCAAAAAACACAAATATAATATAATATAGCCATAAAACTCCTATAGACAAACACAAGACGCTATAAAATGAGAATAACATTTTAAATAAATAAATCTGTACCCCGCCAAAGGTCCCAAGTAAGAACTGGAAAAAGTGAATGAATAAGCCACCATTCATATCAGTGGTATCGTGTCAATAATTCCACGATCTGCCGAGATAACTTTGTGTTTGCCGATAGCGGGGGTTTCAAAAGTTGCATCACATCTTAGACATGAATTAAACCAGGTTAAACTCTGTCTCGACCAAACATTACGGTGGAGTTGTGCAACATTTTAAAATCCAACCCGGTGAGCAATGAGTTTAAAACTACAGAGTTGCCCAATGTCTTTGAAGAGCAGATCTACGGGAGCCTAATTGGCGTTTTACATTTCCAAGCATCAGCGTAGAATTGAGATAACTTGGCACTTTTGAAATCTTGTGTTGAACTGTATCCTGAATAGCAGAAATTGTTGTGCAACGGCAAAACCCACAACCATGAGTAATTTATTCTGAAATAAAAAGCCCCCGGTTAAATTTCAAGTCAGTAGAAGATGTTATGATATTGCTTCATTTATGCAGAAATTACTGGGGATCTCAATGAAACAAAAACTAAAGTGGAATAAGTGAATTTGTTGAGTTGTGGAATTTCAGTGTGAAAGTTGTATTGAAATCATAAACAGAAACAAAAATCAAAATTTGTACTCAAGTAAGTGTAACGTTACTTCAAAATAATATTACTCAAGTAAAAGCACAAAGTAGTGGTCCAAGAAATTACACAAGACACACATTTTGTTTAAGGTGGCACTATGTAACTTTACTGGTGTGGGAGGGGTCTGTCCATAACCTGCTTATCTCAATAAAGGTGATTTTTCTTGGCCGGGAATGTCCCACAGTATGGCATTAAACTCCATGGAGACAAGCAACACCACCGGGTCAAATTACAGGTCAGATCCATGGAGAGGCGAGCTCACTCACAGTAAGAATGCATGTTTTTCAAGGCAATAAAAACATCTGTAATTAAAACAATGCAAGATAGATTGTTTTCATGCCATATTGGTAAAGATTCCAGGTAAAGCATTAACATCTCCATGGAGACACACAAGTTGCAGACTCTGTACCACAAAAGTTGCATAGTGCAGCATGAGTGTTTTTATTGAATAAAAATACAATGAAAAACACTGTGAGCAAGCTCACCTTCCATAGATCTGACATGTTATTGACCTAATGATGACACCAGCTCGTCTCTATATGGAATATGGTTGTTAAAAATAGTATCAAAACTAGATT
The DNA here is from genome assembly GCF_009829125.3 of Periophthalmus magnuspinnatus. NCBI lineage: Eukaryota > Metazoa > Chordata > Actinopteri > Gobiiformes > Gobiidae > Periophthalmus > Periophthalmus magnuspinnatus. Next base: position 11,097,853 of record NC_047130.1, read on the forward strand.
CTCATTTGAGCCTGTACTCACTACTAAAAAATCCCATTCACAGGACAGAAATGAACCTTTCCTGAATAGCTTTACAATGATCTTAAGCTGTGTCAGAACAAGTATAAGACACATAGACCAGTATACACCCATGGACCACTATGGCACCTACATGGACCACTGAGGGATTACACACATGATATAAGACCACATGAGAATATAAAAGAAATTACTACCATTTAATGTTGAAAATCACACTCCATTGTCTAAATAAAAAGTATTTTTTATTATATCGTCGTATCAGAATTAGTTTTGAGTATCGAGTCTGTTCCTTAGTATCGAAATCGACTTGGAAACTTTAGTATTGTGACAACCCTAATATGGGAATATACAGTGTAATGAGATATTGCGAAACATTCCAGACAAAGCAACCCTCCACGGAAAAAGTTCCACATTATACCTTTAGATGACAACAATAAAAACCCATGTACACTTCACTTAAATATTAAAATATAACAGAGTAGAATCAACCAAATCTTTTTGTAAGAGCAATAGTGACCTCTGCTGGCACTTTATAGAATTGTATTTTATTATATTTAAACAAAACCTGAATAAGGAAGTACACAGATATATCTAAATGTTACTTGGGAAATTTTCATAAGCCACGTTTACAGTAACAGCAGTAATATGTCACACTGATAAATACAAGTAGTACAAATATAGTGTGGCTGGCGTCATTGGGTCTTTTAATATTTTAAACTACAATTGCTTAACTCCTCAGTGCATCAGCCAAAAAAAAAACAAAAAAAAAAAATCTTGAGAATTTTTACACAGCAGAATTATTACACTACAATTATTACACTACAAATATATATATATATATATATATATATATATATATATATATATATATATATATATATATATATATATATATATATATATATATATATATATATATATATATATATATATATATATATATATATATATATATATATATGTAGTGTAATAATTCTGCTGCCTCAAAAAAGTAAAAGTTAAAAAAAAAAAAGTAATATAGGTTAGAAGCAGTTTTTACTTTTGGATTAATTATTACTACACTAAAAATTGAGCTGTATATCATACTATTTATAGCGCTTGTAGTACTTCTTAAATACTTCATTGATAAAACTATAGTTACTTTTATACTATGAGTACTGGGACCAAATCTTCATGTGGTTAAAGTAATCTGTTTCTTAAGTCTATTTCATTACATCATTTACTTAAAATCAACTACTTAAAGGTACAGAATGAAACTTTCTGAAGGCGCCATGTCACCGGCATAATTCCATGGAAACAGAAAGTTAAAACCACCATCAAAAATCAGTCAAGAGACAGGTCTGTGGAGATGCAAGCCGCTCACTGTAAGGGCGCATGTTTTTCAGTTTTTCAAAGTAATAAAAACATCTATTATGAAAAAAACTTTTTTTATTTGGTCTGTTTTTGGTTAAAAGTTGCAAACTTGGGCTTTAAAAGTAACAGTTAAAATATGTTTACTTATAGATTATAACACCTGTTTTGTTATGAACTGTTAGTGCCTATAGTGTATATTCAGATACTTTTTACTACTTCACTTTTATTAAAATTTTAAATAAGTAAAAAATTGAAAGCAAACGACGCTGCAGCAGCTGCTTTTCCAAATGTGAACACAAACTGACCCCATCAGGAACTTTAAGGTTAAGGGACACTTTACTGTCCCCAGATGGAAATTTTACCTCTGCATTTGTCCCATCTCAAGTTAAATTAAATGAATAAAAGACCGGACCTAAAGCGATAAACTGCACCTAAAAGCACCTAAGAATTCAAATTTACCCAAGATGCAATGCTTTTCCTTTGTATTAAAAGAAAATACTGTTACTTGTATTGGCTATGAAGCTCATATTGTGATGTGGTAGTATCAGTAGAAGCAGATACTAAGTAGTATCAAGAAGGCGATCAGATATGAACATTCAAGTAAAAACATTATACATTTATTTATATTTACAGTAGTTGTAGTAGTAGTAGCAGTAGTAGTAGTAGTAGTAGTAGTAGTAGTAGTAGTGGAAGTAGAAGGAGCAGTATTTGTAATTGTATTTTATGCAGTATACCCCATTATGCAACTGAAACATAAATAAGTTACTATTGTTATCATTAAGTAGTATCTGTATTAGTACAAATGTGTAATCAGCCAAAAAATGTACTGTGATTTGAAGGCATGAGTAGGTGCAGTAGCGGAAGAAGTACTCAATTTTGTTACTTAAGTAAAAGTACAGATACCGGAGGAAAAAAAAAATTCAAGTAAAATTAAAGGATCACATGAAAAAAAATCAATTTAAGTAAAAGTATTAAAGTATCCATTTAAATATGTACAAGTAAAAACTATTTCAAGCAGATTTCGAGGTCTTGTAAAGCTTCAAATGTAGTGACTTGGATAAAGATTTGTGCTGAATTTTGTTCATCAGAAACAACTGAATCAATGTTTTTATTGTAGCTGTTTTTCTGAGTTTATTTGTTGTTATATTTTTGTTTGCTTGAATTAGGAACATGCTAAAAAAAACAAAAAAACTGAAGCTTTTCAACAGATCTCAAGCAATAATTAAAGAAAATTGTTTTATTTTTCAGTCCTGTTAAAAAATGTAGTAGAGTAGAAAGTACAGATACCTGCTCTCAAATGTAGTGAAGTAAAAATGTATCCTCTTTAAAATCTGCTTAAGGAAAGTACAGATACCTAAAATGTAGTACTTTTACTTTGTTACATTCCACTATTGGGTAGGAGGGATATAAATCTGTTAATGGCTTTATCCATTAATAGTAGCAGCAACAGCAGTAGTAGTAGTAGTGGTAGTACTAGTTGTAATATGTTGTACATGTGCAGTAACCTCATACCTCACTACTATGCATAGTTTTTGCCAAGTTTACTAGATGTGCAGGCGCTCCAAGTAAACTATCATTTAAATAGCTCAAAGTGAATTGTACATGTTTTAAAATGAGCTTGCTGGTACAGAGCAAATACTGCATTAATAGTAGTACTAGTAGTCACAGTTCTAGTAGTAGCAGCATTATATATTTGCAGCATTTTGCACATTGAAAACAGTATCATCTTTGCATTTATAGTTGCAGTTTCTCAGACATGTAAAGCAGTTAGAACAAACTCGACTGAAATAATGAAACACAGATATTTAAAATGCATTTGGAGCTTGTGTATGTAGAGCAGATAGAACACTCACCCCTGCCTCACTCAGCCTCTGCAGCTCGGAGCTTTTTAAGGAAACTGCGTCTGCGGGAAGCATTCTCACTGCTCTGCTCTGAGGATGGGGATTTCCCAGTGTGAGCCTGGTCTAACACAACCCAGCAACTGTTGAGGGCCTCACACTCTCTACAGGGCTGAAATATGCTTTTAAATATGTTTACAAGCCCGGAGCCTTTTTGTTATTGTCTTAAAAACGTGAAAAACACAACTAGTACATTTTAAACGGTTTGCATTAAACTGCTTATGTATTCTGAGCATCCTAATTATTCACTGCAATGAGGTTTTAAGCACTTATCACAACTTTCAGAGGGAGTTTTGCAGTCACTGTAATACTAACAATTAGTATGCAAACTGCACACTTCCTGATTCGCGGCCAATAAACTTCTTCCTAATTATAACTCTGACCACAAGAGCTGCTTATACAATATATCTGTAACTGGAGCATGACCATAGACTGTAAAAAGAAGTGGACTGAGTGAGTGTGACGTCACCTATAGCGTCCAGTCAAATGAAGCTCATCGAGGCCAGTGGTTATAAGGGCGAATTTGGAGTTGAGGTCCATATTTGGAAGTCCAACCGTGAGTATCATAGCAACCAATGAGCCACTCTGGAGCGAGGCTGTTGAAGGTAATGCCCCTTCCCACCTGCACCACTGGTTTGACAGGGAGTGGGTGATCAAACCTGTTGCTAACGCTAGCCGAAGCTATTATTAATGTTCATATTTTGATCTATGGACACAAGAGTGAAATAAAAATACCAGAATCACGTAGAGCGGGTCAATACGGACATTTTAAGACCAAAATGACGAGCCTGACAGCAGCAGTTACAGAGGGAGCAGTGACAGTTTTTCAATGTAAAGTGAATTGTAGCCGGAGTCGATGGAGCTGGAAGAGTGCCCACGCTCACTTGCTATTTGGAACGCGGCGGCTAGCAGGTTAGCTACATCCAATTATGTGTACAGTCTATGGGCAAGACACATTTCGCTCAAATACATGGGAAAAATCAAGTACGGAGCCTTTCTGGGAGCACAGTATGGAGAATCAACTTTTCAGCTTTAAACACTGTTCCCTCATCATTAGCTTACTCTAATCTATATTTTCATCGATTTAAGTATGTTTGAGTAATCTTGTATTGTCCTGCATTTGAGGCTTGAATGCTCAGAAAAATGCTCTTTTCACTTACCCCATGCCTCCGCCCACAGCTTTGTACTTACTGCTCCAAACTGTCAGGTATAAAATGAACTAAACCTTGGTTTGAAAAAAAAAAATCTATTAAAATCAACTATCAAAAGTCCAGATGAACCTCATTGGACCCGTGTCAGTATAATAAAGGTGCACTATGTAACTTTTCTAGTGGAGGACACGTGCTTGTCTCCATAGAGATGATACGGTTTTGTGCAAGTGTACGAATTGTGCTATAGAAATAAACTTGCCTTGCCATGTTTTTCAATGCACTTTTGAGCAATAAAAGCATGAAATTAAAAAAAATAATACTATAATTTAAAAAAAATAATTGCATATATGTTCTGTGTCATACTGTGGACACTTTCTAGGCTTAAAAATAACTCTATAGAGACATGTGGGTGGCGGACCGGACCTCCCACCAGCAAACGTTTCATGGCTTCATGGGTAAAATGGAAGAGCAGGCGTATCATTCCTAAATTCTTCGGGGAGCTGCTCTGAGGGGCTATTGGACACGCCTGACACGCAGGTTTGTCACTAAAACGCTTTGGAAACCCCTGATGAATAAGGAGCAGCTGAGCCTCATTACTTTGACCACACACTGTACTTGGGTCCCAGTGCACAGAGAACGCTTGGATCAGTGTCCACGTAATGTTGTTCCCTCGTCAAAATAAACTTCAGCCAATCCTCCTCGTCAAAGCCTCCTCAGATGTCAGAAGATAAGCAGTACTTGGACGGGAGACCACTGGGAATATCAAGACCCACATTAGACAGTGTGAATGTGGTGTGGAGTGTTGGTGGTGGTTAGAGGAGCTGATGGCGCAGATTGGCAGCCTCGCTTCGTCAGTCTGCCACAGGACACACGGCTTTGAGCGACTAAAAAAGCTCAATATAACTACATCACTACTGCATTATTAAAGTGAGGTTGCACACGTCTTTCTTTCATTGAGTTTCGACTGGATTCTTCGTCAGATCCTGATCTTGCTGGACCACAGTGCACGTTTTCCTCTTGCGTCTGCGTTTGTGCATTACTGTTTCACTTGGTTACTCGTTCCAGATCTTGTCTTTTGCATCTTCAAGTTTTCTGCTGAAGTTGTTGCCTTTTTGAGAGCTTATAATACCGGCTGTCATGGGGAAGCTCCAGGAGTAATGCTTTTACTCACAGTACCTTTAGCACTACTGCAAATCATCTAGGTCTGTTGCAAATATCTTAGATGATTTCAGCTGCTGTTTTAGCCTCATTTAAACTGCTTTACAGTAGTGACAGGAGTTCAGTGTTCATCTATTGATCCAAAGGCCAGCGGTTGGGAGTCCTGCCCTGGGCCCTGACATTAGCGAGTCTAATCCACTGGTCCTTAGGTTGGTGGTGTGATTCCAGCTCCCACGGATGAATACCGTTGTGTCCTCGGGCAAGACATTTAACCCGCCCTGCCTCCAGTGTCTGTGTACACTGATATATAAATGTAGGTGTGAGTGGGAGAGTTGTTTCTTCTCTTCTTCTTTTTCCACGTATAAGCAAATTGTACTTAACTATAAGAAATTGCGACCAAATATGTCCAAAAAATACTTTGACAAAGGCCACTGGAAAACTGGATTTTGGATGGACATTGGCCAAATAGTCTGGACAAAATATAATTACTGCTTTAACCATCCAAGCTTAACATTTTGCAAACCAAATTTCACATTGAGTTGTTGATGCCTTGTTGCTAAAGCTAACGCTATAGCTAGCTGTGTTTGGCTCTGTGCGGGGGATTTCCTCAGCACATTTGCAGTCTTCCTCTTTTAAACTCAAAACAACAGCTGCACCACACACACTCAACATAGCTAAGTTTGTAAGCCATCAAAACAGAGGAGGGCAAAGTATCTCCCACGCCGCGTGACCAAAAGGTTCCTAGTTTGATACCTGGATGTGGATATTTAGAGACGCTTCACCTGTACATGTGTGTGTGTGAGATGTAGGAACGTTTTACCTGTACAAGTGTGTGGACATTTAGAGAGACGCTTCACCTGTACATGTATGTCTGTGTGTGTGGACCATTAGAGACGTTTCACCTGTATGTGTGTGTGACATGTAGGGACGCTTCACCTGTACATGAGTGTGTGTGTGTGTGGACATTTGGAAGCGTTTCACCTGCACTTGTGTGTGTGGACATTTAGAGACACTTCACCTATACATGCATGTGTGTGTGTGTGTGTGTGGGGGGGGGGGGGGGCATTTAGAGATGCTTCACCTGTACCTGTGTGTGTGGACATTTAGAAGCGTTTCACCTGTATATGCGTGTGTGTGTGACATGTAGAGACACTTCACCTGTCCCTGTGTGTGTGTGACATGTAGAGACACTTCACCTGTCCCTGTGTGTGTATGACATTTAGAGACACTTCACCTGTCCCTGTGTGTGTGACATGTAGGGACACTTCACCTGTACGTGTGTGTGTGTGTGGGGGGGTGTGTGTGTATGTGTGTGTGGGTGGGGACATTTAGAGATGCTTCACCTGTACTTGTACACACTTAAAACCTAACACAAAAAATGAAATCATGCCATATTTTTTTCATGGTTACTTTATTCTCCACATTTTAACAGCTAGAATCACAGTTAATTTTGTTTGGAGGCACTGCGTTTTTTAATTTAAAATTTGCTGCATAGCTAACATGAATGAAAACATATAAAAGGTAGGATTGTACAAAAAACAAATGGGATGTGGTAAAGCTCTTATTTTGAAAGGCCACTCGTCACTTCCTTTGGCAGGAGCACTGGTTTAAACAGGGGCTTTTATTGTGACGGGTTCAGTCTTCTCCACCGCACAGAATCAGCAGAGTTTTACGATAGTCTCCAGAAGTGTCTCCCTGGAAACACACAAAAAAGACACAGCGTTTAATGTAAAACTACTTAATCCCCCCTACTAAACTGTGCATATGGTGTATTAATAGCATTTTTGGCAATCTTAGTGGAAAGTAGGTAAATTTGCAACTTTCTGGTCAAAAACATCTAAATCCAAGTGTAAGGTGCCTCTAGTGGCCACTGCTATCTCAAGTAGTTGGTGACATCACAAAAAACAGCCCTGATTAAAGCCAGGTGTTTCTGATTACAAACTCGGGCTGCAGGGGCGGCTAGACCTGTTAGGCCAATTGCACTGTTCCTTATACCACCAAACTCTGCCCCTCCTCCCCCCAACTCTTTTCTTTAGTCCTCCAGGTACTGCCCAGTTTAGCAACTCTATTTGAAATGTGGTTGTAGTTGGAATTTAGTGTTTAGTCCAACTTTGTAGATGTTTTTTAATCCCTCAGTTGTCCAGGTAGGTTCCATAGCAAAGGAAAATTTTATTCTGTCCATTGTTAATGTTAACATTTTGTATTTCCTGATTTTTTTTTTTTTTTTTTTTTTTTTTTTTTTTACAATAGCAAGTGAAAAAAACAAAAAAACATGAGCGTTTCCTCTGTCTCAACACAGCCAACATGAAGAAATTATATTTATTAAACATATGAAGCTCAACAGTGACCGCACGCTCGGGTTCCAGAAATACATTTTCCCATAGACTCTTCGACAAATTTTAATATTAAGATTTCAAAGGCATCGCGAAGGCTAATCAGCAACAAGCTAACTAATATCCAAAAGATGGTTGTTTTTAGTTCAAAAAGGCTGTTTAAAATACAAGACTCTGTGAAATGCTTAACATGATGGTCTACAAAGTTTCAGAAACAGATTTTAAATAAAATTATAGGTCATCTTGTGGTCAGTTACCACGCAGGTGATTATCCCCGAGCAAGCATTTGAACTTCAAATGTTTTATTTTTTATTTTTTTCAAAAAAAAAAAAAAAAAAAATTGGAAAATTTAGTTGCGGAAATGCATTGTCGGTCATTGTTGAGCTCCATTATTCTGGTGATAGGAAGCACTGGTGACTAAAAATGTAATTTTGATCGTCATTATGGAAACAGGACACACATGTACTTCTACTTTAGGTAATTTTAACAAGATTAATCATTAATCATAAACCCAACCCAGTAAGAACACTGTGTAGCGGGGAACATGTCTAGTCATTTCTTGGTAATAATATGGAAGCAGTTCTGCACAATGCATTATTGGAGTTCCTATGGTATCTCCAGACAGTTTCTACAAGGTTGTACTATGTGTTAAAGCCAAGTTACAGCTGTAATCCCATAGAAAATAATACTAGATTTATAGAGAAAACATGCATGTTAGTCTCTTAAGGAGGTGACATCCACATATAAGACTGCATTATGTCAGTGAAATAAGGAACTACTCCAGGAATATTTACAATGGGGAACAGTATTATCAAGTTGCTGAAACAAGTAACGAATGTTTATTTTACACGGCATGTCCCTTTTAATACATGGTCATTGCTAATCTGCATTAATTTTGTTCTGTGAAATGGAAGTACACAGCTGTGAGGTCAAGAGTAATAAATCTGCCAGAGTAAACAGGATCTGGAAAAACCCGGATCTGTTCAGCTGGTGCTGTGCAAACAGTAAAAATTACCTATCTATGAGATCATTTAAAATATAATATTAAAGTGGCAATATGGAACTTTTCTAGTGCAAGATTGTGATTTTCTGACAAGCACTGGGATTGTAATTAGATTTGGACTGTGTTGCATTTTTGCGTTTTTTAATTACAGGATTTATTTAAACTTCACATTTTAAACATGTCCAGAAGAATTGACAAAAAGACTGAAATCTGAACTGACAAACTAAAGAATCACATTTCACAACATGTTTGTACAGATCTAAACTACAGGGTTAGCAACTTTTACATGGAATAAGACCCTGTGAAGACACAGAGAGGGCATCTGACTCACATGCAGAATAAGGCGGGATATTTTGTTGTTTGTGGAGGAAATTACGGTACTTCAAAAACTGCAGCCTTTGCGATTTGCTAATTGCGTTCATTCAAATTGTGATTTTGATTTTTCATGAATGGGCATTTATTTTGAAATTACACATTTGGGTAATTTAAGAAAAATAAAAGTAATATATAAACGGTGACTACACTAGTTTAGGGTTGTCAGAAAATATCATTACCTAGATATTAATCAGTGCTAAAACTCAAAACTAGATACTCATATGAATAAGTATCAGTACTGAAAAAGGACATTTCCTGAATAAAACCACATTGTAATATTAAAGAAAGTACTTTTTTGTAAACCTTAATTACATCCTATATTATAAAATATTTTCACTATCATTGTGGTACTGTAGTTGCTATCAAATACTGAGCCTTTCTTTAGTATCAAAATTGAGAAAAGTTAGTATTGTGACACTACACTGTTATAAACTTATAGTAATTATAATAATATATTTGGCTATTAATGTACAGATGATGTTCTGATAACGGACAAAATTTGAAGTGGTTGTTTTTATGGGTTTTGTTTACTTCCTGTTTCTCTGTTGCCGACCAATCAGGTGGCACATACAAGCAGGAAGTGGGAAGTTCAGAGGGAATTTCCTAAACAGCTGAGAGGTGTCCACAGGAAGTCACCAGCTAAACACAAAGATGCAGACGTGTGAAAGATATGTGACAAAGCAACAAAGTAAATAAGAAACCACAGCACTTACAAACAAGGTATAACATTATTAGAGACGTGAGTGTGTGCTTTGGGCAGGGGTGGTGCCGTAGGGAGGGAGCTGGAGGGGGCACTAGCATCCCCTAGAACGGCCAGTGCTCCCCCATAGCTCCTCCAAAGACTTTTGCTCCATTTTCATAACACCTCCAATCTCGATCATTCAATGTTCAAATGGCAACTACAGACTGTTCAAAATGAGCCTACAATTAAAATGATTCCATATTATTATTAAAACTCAAACATGGTGGAGGGACTGCGCTCACATCCATAAAAGGCTCTAAAATAACATGTTAATTGTGCACCCCATTGAAGAACTTAGCCTCCCTATAGCTCCTCCAAATAAAAATATCTGCCGCCGCCCCTGGCTTCAGACAGAGCAGTACCAACACTACAGACTTTAAACCTTTATCAAGACATCTGAACATGTGTCTTATCTCATGTTTATGGTAACTGGATACTGCTGAGATGGAGAGACATTTCCTATATCTGGGTACACTGCACTAACTTTTTATCTGGGATCTATGAACACATCTCTGCAAATATAAGTCAACTCTAATGTATTCATAAAGCACATTTAAAAACACCCACAGCTGCCAAAAAGTGCTGCACAAAGGCAATATAAAGTGCAATCGTATAAAGCAAACATGCAAAATCACAATAAAACAATACAAGAGTTTCGCTCAGCTTGTGTTAAAAGCCAGTGCAAACAAATTAGTTTTCAACAAAGATTTTAAAATATTTAAAGATTGGGCTGTTCTAATACACAGAGGATTGTTCCAGAGTCTGGGACCGGCTACAACAAAAGCCCCGTCTCCTCTAGTTTTTAGCTGGGACCTTGGGACATCCAAAATCATCTGGTCCGGTGATTTCAAAGTTCTACAGGGAACGTGGACAGAAAGAAGCCCAGAGAGACAAGGAGGGGCCAACCCATGGAGACATTTGAAAACAATCATCAGAATTTTAAAATCAATCCTGAAGCTGACAGGGAGCCAGTGCCGAAAGGCCAACAAAGGAGAAACGTGCTCATATTTCCTGTTAGACCAGTTTTTGTCAAACAAAAACTGGTGTAGAAATTGGGACATGAGTCATTATATCATCAAAACTTTTCACAACAGCTTATGCACATATGTTTAATACATGTGGGGGCATTGTATCTGATCAGACGAGCCAAGATTGTTGTCATAACTAAGACAAGTATCCCACACAAAGCTGTAGACTGGTACAGTTAAAATCCTGGACATTTTGGGGTAATATAGAAATTCATCACAGACAATCTTTTGGGTCCCAAAAGGAGGACATGTCCAAGAAAAAGAGAATGCCTGATCACTTTAAACCTATTCTGCAAAATCTACTTCTAACCATGTTATAGTTGTTTCCTGTCAACATTTACTCACCTGAAGTTGTATTTGGAGTGATTTGTGCATGTTTGAGAAGTCCTTAAATGCTTATTCTCATGACGCCATACTGCCGTTCAACCCACGTTTTTTTTACCACAACTGGTACACATCCACTTTTTTATGACTTTTTTAAAATTACATTTTTATTTATGATTCACCAATTTTATTTATTTATTAATCTGTGATACGAGTAGGATTTGGCAGCATCGCTTAGTTCCTTTGGTACAAATTTTTTAAAAGTCTGCTGCTGACTATCGTGATCTGCAGCTATCGGAGATGCTTACTCTCTGTTGTGATGACGTTTACAATGACATCAGCTCCCATTGGGCAATGCAGTTTTCTAACGCAGAAGTCAGCGGACTTGTTTTTTTATTAAGTAATTTTAGATAAATATAGCAGTTTGAAATGTGGTAATTATAACATGATTCACGGGTGTAATAGATTATAAGTATATAGCAGACACAAGCACAATATGTCTGCTTTAAGATAGATATAGCCCTGTTAGTATTTTTAGCCATGTTTTAGTTTTAGGCCTGTTGTTAGCATACAGATATATTAGCATACAGAGTAGTTAGCACACACAGAGTAGTTAGCATAAAGTGTAGTGAGCACTCAGAGTTGTTAGTATAGATGCAGACTTACGATGCTTGTTTCTACCTGGATGAAGTCGTGCAGGGAGGTGTCGTGTGTCTCTTTAAACTCCTTCCTGATGTTGAACAGGTCGACCTCCGAGCGGGACACCATGATCCGAATCAGAGCACGATCGTCTGTGCCCAGGCCCTGCACACACGGGAATATAAGGATTACTTTATAGACTATTTATTTCTATTATTTACTTGAGTAGCCAAACTTTTGGATGAGATTACACCTCAGTTAGGAGTTGTTAATATGGTATGTTATGGAGCCATTTTATTACTTCATATTTCTATTTGAAAGCAGTAAATTTTTGTCTAAAATGTATTGATGGCATTATGAGGACACTCTTTATTTTTCCTCAAAATAATATCGATATTTGATTTTTTGGAAGTAGGTTTGTGAAGATACTGAAATGTCAAACTCAATATGGATACGATGGAAAAGGCTTGATACTCAAAACCAATTTCAATACTACCACAATATCAATGTATTAGTAAATGTAATTTTCACACAAAATAATATTTGTTTTTCTAATAATGCTGAGACCATTCTAAAACAGGTCATATTTATGTGTTTTGTAAGCATCGAGGTTTCAAAGGAGTATATAAACGTTTTTGTTTATTTATTTCTAATGGAGCTAGTGTAAATTCAATCTGGAAGACCTCACTCCGCTCCAGTCTACTCACTGCTTCTCCAGAGTTTACCTGCTCCTCAGCCATCATCACCTACTCCTGTTACTCCTCCCCAATCCGAATTGGAAGTAGCATAACTTTTGCATAATGTACTATTTTATCCCGACACCCCATTTGCACACATGCTATCTGAGCCCAGACCCAATTACTCATATGTACCTTCATGGCTTTGTACAACCGGTCTGCAAAGTACAACGGCTGGTTCTTTACACTGCACACTGTAAAACAACACACATATCAAACTGAAAACAAACGTTAAGCATCAGGACTAAACCAAAACTAAACCAGGTCTAAACCAAGTCTCAACCAGGTCTCAGCTTTACCAATGGCGTAGAAAGCGTTCTTGACATCTCCTGACATCTCCTTCTTTATGATCTGCTCAATGTCTTTGTTGGTGTATCTCACAAACTCTTGGAAAACTGAAAAATCAAATCAAATACAACGAATACGGTTGATGATTTGTAGATTTGAACACGAATTTAAATGGTTTTGGTACCTCTGCGCAGATGGGGGAAGCTTCTGGTACATAAAATGCTCATGAACTTCATCTCCATATCGTCAGACTCTGCATTACAGGCCTCGGCGAGTTCCTGAAAAAGAAAGAGAAAAAAATACAGTACAATTATTTAGAGAATAGTAATTCTGTGATTAAATAAAGAGGTACATAATGTCAAACTAGTTTTCATATGCTGATTTTGTGTCCTTGAGCAAGACACTTTGGTGGTCACATGTGTAGAATAGTGGGCATATTTCAAATCATTCCAAAGATGACTGAAGAAGTGAATGTAAATCGCTATTAGAGAGTGATTTAGATTACAGTACTCTTGACTTCGAAATAGACGCCAGTGGCACAGTGGGTTAAGCTTTTGCCCATTAACCAATTAAATGCAAAGTTTTTATGTTTATATGAATCACTCAAATTTGTATTAAAACCACCAGCGTGCAATAAAATGTAAGTACTATTTTCAAATATAATGTTATGAGTAAAGTGAATTTTAAGTGTAAAGTAAGCCATACCTGGGCATCTGAATCTGCTCTGTCAAAATCAGCTGGGCCCTCTTCTCTCGCTCCCTGCAAAACAACAGCCAAAAATATATTGTTACAAGAAGACAAAAAATGAAGTTTTTATGTAGGTTCCATGTACACTGATGTGTGAATGAGAGTCAACACGAACAGATGGAACGGTACAATCCAGCGTGTTTACAGCAGTGGTGCAAAGTACTTAAGTATACATTTTAGGTATCTGTACTTTACTTAAGTCGATTTTTAAGTGGATACTTTTTACTTTACTAAATTTAAGAGCAGATATCTGTACTTTCTATTACATTTTTGAACAGGTCTAAAAAGTATAAACATCTTTTATTATTTTTTTGACCTGCTGACAAGGTTAACGGTTTATTTTGTAACATGTTCATAATTTAAGCAAACAAATTAAATCAAAATCAATATATCTGAAACCTTATAAGACCTCAAATTCTGTGTGAAATACTTTTACTTTTTATTCTTTAGGTAGATTTTTAAATGGGTACTTTAATACTTAAGTATATTTTTTCATGTGATACTTTCAATTGAATATTTTTTTTCTCCAGTATCTGTACTTTTACTTAAGTAACAAAATGTAGTACTTCTTCCACCACTGGTAAACAGTATGTGTCTCATGTATATTCAGAAACAACAGACCAAGAATTAAGAATTAAGAGAGTCCTACCTGGACCAGAGAGGTGAGGATGCGGCAGAAGTGTCCAGAGGTGTCAGACTGGATGGCGTCCTCCAAAGACTTTTTATAACCTACAGAACACAGTGAAATTGATGTATAAAGCGTACATTGATATTATGAATACATATATACTGCAGTATTTTCAGCTGGAAACAATAGTATATATATAGACGGAGTACTGCACCGTGCAGGTAGGCCTCATTCATGGCGAGGATTTGTTCATTGGTTCGAGTGACAAGGATTTCAATCAGAGCATGTTCATCTGTGCCTGCTCCCTGAAAGACAGAAACACACACGTCAGATAACTACTACTACTACTACAATACCGCCATTGCAACTTTGCTACTTAACTAACATATCATAGCATGGCTGCTCCCTTGAGACTATAGCGATTACTACAATTACTCTAGCTTTCTACTACGTCCTAGCCTACTACTAGATAGGAAGGGCATCTGGTAAATCAAAGATGGACCAAATTGGAAAAGGGAGAATATCTTGTATCTGGTATTACAACAACTGCTCGTACTGCATCGGTACGACTACTACTACTTTAACTACTCGTGTAACTGGTTCTACTACTATAGCACCTTTGTCACTAACCCTACTAGCACATGGTTACTACTGCCACCAGGTCCTTTTTTGTGCACTACCACTAATGCACTACAATTATTTTTAATACTACTAATATTACTACTACACAGCTGACCATATATTTACTACATGAATGACAAGTACACAGAGATGAGTACTAGTTGAGAGTGAGAATTCCAGGAAGTACATTCAGGCTGTCTGTCGGACACATTTGACTGTCAAATGGATTCTGTGTAATGTCACTGTTCTATTCTGGTCTTTACCCAGAAAAATAAAAATACATGTCTGACCAATGCAGAGTCCATTTTAACGATCTACTTCTATGACTCAACCACTTCAGAGCTATCTTTAGAAAGCTCCAACTGCATTTTTATCTCTTATTTCAGAAGACTTCTTATATTTTGGTATTTCAGATTATTTTTAAAGGGCCTGTATCAGTTTTTCCATGTATTTGAGCAAAATGTGTCTTGCACCAGTGTATAATTAGTGTATAAGCAATTCTTGAGATCAAAATAAGTCAGCTGGGTATAGCTTGCATCTAATTATAAAACTTTTTTTTTTTGGTCCGATAATCAGGAAGCACATGTTTTGATGCTAGTTTTTGTTAGCTTTAGTGTCACAGCAAAACTCTGCTCTGGTCTCTGAAAGTTGCAAAAAGCACTTATAAACTCATCATGGTGAATAATTATGATGCTCAAAAATGCATAAGGTAAGTGAGGAATAACCTGGGACCACTGTAAACTGTTTAAAACAAAGTCATTTTTCACATTTTTAAGATGTAAAGTAAAAATTAGGTAGACAGCACGTTTAATATTATATAGAAATAATAGAGTGGGGCTATGAATGTCAGTCTTAGCTGTCAAACGCCCTCTGCTGGTAACAGTGGGGAGTGAAGCATGTTGAAATTGAAAATTAGCAGCAAGGCCTTTCTTACATCTGACACTTAACTTGCGATGAGGACAGTTCAAATATACACTCCTTAAGTTTTATGATGCATCCTGAACCAAAAATTCTAAGGCACAACTTTTTAGTTTAGTTTACTTATTTGTTTGATTTCCATAAATGTGAATTATACATGTCCCTGAAATTACTGCATTACAATTTGAAATTCTGACATTAATATAAATAAAATGTGCTGTGTGTGTGTTACCTCCATGGCCTTCCTCATCATCTTGGCGTCAAACTCAGCAGGAGTCAACATCAGACTGATGATCAGACGCTCCAGGTTCTTAGACAGCTCCGACTTCAGGTCCTTCATCAGGTCCTACAAAAAACACCAGACATCAAATACTACTACTACTAATACTACAAATACTTCAAATCCTTTACCAGGTCCTACAAAAAAACTGACATAAAATACTACTACTACTACTTCAGATCCTTTATCAAGTCCAGCAAAAAACACAAGACATCAAATACTACTACTACTACTGCTACTACTAGTGGTACTACTAATACTTCAGGTCTCAAAGACTCAAATACTACAAGTACTACTACTACTACTACTACTACTAC
This sequence comes from Periophthalmus magnuspinnatus, assembly GCF_009829125.3. Lineage (NCBI taxonomy): Eukaryota > Metazoa > Chordata > Actinopteri > Gobiiformes > Gobiidae > Periophthalmus > Periophthalmus magnuspinnatus. The sequence continues at coordinate 11,114,414 of NC_047130.1, forward strand.
TACTACTACTACTACTAGTAGTACCATTACTACTACTGCCAGTAGTGCTGCCACTACAGCTGCTATTACTACCACTACAAACTCAAATACTACCATTTCTAATACTCCAGGTCCTTCATTAGGTCCTACAAACACACAAAATCAACTATTACTACTATTGCTACTACTAAGCTCCTTGATCTGGTATTATTACTAATCCTACCTAAGATCCTACAAATGCCCAAGAAATTAACTACTACAAGTACCATTACTAGTACTACTATTATTGCTTCACGTCCTTTATCACACAAACATCAACGACTGGTGCAACAACAACAGTTACTAGGGTAAGGTATACTACTACTACTATCTTTAATGTCTATAGTGTAAATCAGTGGTGGAAGGTAACAAAGTAAAAGTAGTAAAGTACTGTACTTAAGTAGAATTTTGAGGTACTTTAAAGTGGATACTTTTAACTTTTACTTCACTACTTTTGAGGGCAGGTATCTGTACTGTCTACTCCACTACATTTTTTAACTGGATTAAAAAGTAAAAAGTACTTTTCATATATTTTGAGGGGTTATTTTTCCTACGTTTGTGGTAACATCCTGACTAATGTTTTCAACTTTTACTGTTGACCAAAATATGTCTAATTTTTTATAAATATTAAAATTTCAATACTTAGTAGATTTTTTCATGAGATACTTTTTCTTTTACTTGAGTATTTTTTTTAACCTCGGTATCTGTACTTTTACTTGAGTAACAAAATCGAGTACTTCCACCACTGGGGTAAATTATAAACATTATAAACCCCCCTCTTACCCGTCCGAGCAGAGACTTAAATGCTTGTCTTATCTCTTGTCTTTGAGCATTGCTTCTGTTCGCCACAATGTCAATGATGGCGTCTTCATCAGTTCCTATTGCACACAAAAAAATAGATTATGTACTACTACTACTACTACTACTACTACTACTACTACTACATAGGCTTGTGTAGAGGCTGAAAGCTGTTTTAGGCGTATGCTTGTTTCATTGTGTTATAACTGTTGTAATATTGATTTGGTGTTGTGTTGTTTATTTATTTATTATAGCGTACATATTTTAAACATTGGTATTGGTGTAAAAATGATTCTTTATAACATAGATTGGAATTCATGTTTTAACACTGCAGATATTTAGTATCTATGTCTGCATGCTTTTCATCTCATACAGAATGGTTAGATGATGTGTTTGTCGCCCTCTGCTGGCAACAGTGGAGTGGAACGTGTTGAAAAGGCAAACCATGGTACAGTGGCACTAACAGATAGATTCTTTGTAGGGAGGGTTCATTTAGTTATCAGTACAATTCTAGTGAAAGTGAAATTAAAGTAAATAGACATTTAAAATATGATCTGGGTATTTTTATTACACTATTTTGTCTGTAAATCAAGATATGACCATTAATAACAGACAAATCAGGCATCTTCTTTCCCTGACATTGGTCCTGTTAGCATTAGCAATAGGTTTGACTGACAGTGTTGCTAAGCGCCCGCTCCCTGCTAATCACCATAAGGTCCAAATCACCCTTATAACTTCTAGCCTTGATGAGCTTCACACTCTCTTAGTCCACTTCTTTATACAGTCTATGATCTAAATGCTAAACAACATTTTCTTCATTGACAAAATATTTTGTTACCGACCAAATCCCTTCATGGCCTTCCTGAGAGCTTGGGCATCAGCTGCAGGGTCAAAATCGGAGGCTGGACGAACTGTCGGCCTCAACTGGAAAAGTTAAAGAAACAGAATAACATTAATATAGAGCAGATTAAATCAGGTTAAAAACAAGAGCTAAAACATTTAAAACTAAAGACCCAGTACCCAAATTAGCTCTTCATATATATACATCATCTGCTAGAAGCTGCTATATAAGACTGTTGGAGCCAGAAGTGCATCCATGATCAAAACGGTTAGCAGGTTAACTATGTCGATTTATATATAGTCTATGGTCATGGTGCAATATCACAGGACTACGTGGGCGGGGCTAAAAGTGCAAACTAAAACATGTTACTGACTTATGGTTAGAAATCTAGTAACGTATCCATGAAAGAAATGTTCTGATGTTGATTTATCTGGTTATCTTTTATTGACTCATACTGTTTTATTTGTTTGTTTTTCAACTTTCTGCTGTTACTTTGAGCTCTACAAAATAAATCCAATTGAACTGAAAAAAAGAAAACAAGAAATCAGGTACTGGCCCTTTGAAGGCAATTTGTAAAGTTTCGGGGCTTTTAAGAGGAGAGGCCCTCAAAGTTTCTGTGATTTCAGAAACATGTTTAAGTTTGAACTCTTAACCCTGCCCACTCAGTCCTTTCTGCCACCATGACACAGAAACAGCTGTCTAGAATAAGGTCATGCAGTTGTTTCTTACTATTCCCTTATCTCTGTCTACCATTTTTTTTAAATCACTTTTAGAAATGTGCCATGAGTCAAATGTTTGGGTTAGTGTTAAATAGTTGTTTCCCATGAATCCTAATAACAATGAAAGACTGAAATAAAGGTGACCCTCTCTGTAACTCTGTGTCAGATATTGCCAGAGAAAAAATATCTGAACTGAATAGATTATATTTTATAATTCTTTGTCTTATTTAGCAGTTTTCCCCAAATGATGCATGATGTAAAGAGCATTTATCTAGACCAGAACACATTAAAATCAGGTACAGGCCCTTTCACAGAAATATAAACTTATAAAACTTATGTAAACTACTAAGCAGTTAATTAGAACATTGTTAGTGCTTGTAAAGTATGTATCAGTGTTTTATTCTGTATGACTCTACTGTCTGGCCATTAACTCATATGGATGTTATTAGACATTATCTTGTGGTGTGTTCAGACTGCGGGCAAGGTGTGCTAGGCTCATTCAATGTTTCCGTGGTGCGTTTTAACAGTTTGAGTGTTCAAACCACAAGCATCAAATGCCAGAGTTAAAAATTGAAACTTTTGAAGAAATTCGCTGCTCATCAGCATGATTCCCGCATCTGCCCTGAAATGCAAAAGGGTCCAACTAGAGGCGTTTGATGTGATGTGATTTTGATGCTGCGACCTGAACGTAGCATTAGGTATTATCTTAATATGTTTAATAAATGATTTCAAAATACATAATAACAATAAAAATTATTATTATTATTTTATTTTATTTTTAATCTGTGGTCCCAAACAAAGTGTTATCAGTAAAATATTACGATGGTTAATACTGGTACCAACCTGGACTCTGGTCGTGGCGCTGATCTCCCACATCTTATAGGCAATCTGAGCTGCCTCAGGGAAGAACTCTCCAGCCAGACTGAAAACACAAGATAATTATATTTAAGGTAACAGTAGCAGTACTGCTGTTGTGTCCTTTGGCAAGACTCTTCACCCACATTGCTTACTGGACATGTGTGTGTTTGTGTGGTTGTTTGAGAGGCTTGTAAAAGTATGAAACAAATGAAATGCATTATCAGTATTACTACTATCCTCAGTGTGGTGCTAATAGTAAAGACAGAAAAAAACAACAGGTATTTGAATTCCAGACAGGGAGCATCGTGTTGACATAATGTAGTCCTTTGTATAACAGCTTGCTGTCAGTCCCATATATAATGTGATGATGCCCCCTGGTGGACACTCACTCGTCATCTCCTCCACACAGGTTGAGCAGAGTCCTCTTGTAGTCTCCAGAAGTGTCGTCCTGAACAGACAAAACAGATGATTACAGGATACACCCAAAGGCGTTACTATAAGTACTTTTTTCACTCACTGAACATTTGGTCACTTCAAAAAGACTATAAAGTCCTTTCTCAGTTTTACCAAACTCTAAAGTATCAGGGACTGAGTGGTTTGAGCATTTGACTTACAACCTAAAGGCTGGCTGTTTGATACAAGCACCAAACACTGCAAAAGTACATACTATCATTGTGTCTTGGGGCAGGATAATTCACCCAGATTTGGCACAGCTTAGTTTTCATCAGTCTACCCCAGGTAACTTTCATGCTGTAGATGTAGTTCTGATATGGACTCACCTTGATCATGTTGTAGAGGGACTTTTCATAGCGAAGGCGGAAACACTCCCTGATGTCCAACATGTCCAGCTCTGAGCGGCAGATCATGATCCGGATCAGGGTGTTGTCTGCTGTGCCCAGGCCCTGCATACATGGGCAATATTTATGCACACATATATTTTACTTACATAAACTAAACTAATTTTGAGTACAGTAGGTCACTGAATTCATTTTTAGATGTATGCACATATGGGGTGGCAGTAGCTCAGGCTGAGTACTCATCCTCTGATCCCGACATAAACATCATTGGTAGAATGGTCAGATCCACTGACCTACAGGTCGGTGGTCTGATTTCACCTCCCATAAATGAATACTGCCATCATGCCCTTGGTTGAGAGACTCAACCTCCCTCACCCCCAGAAAACCGTCACCATTTTACCATTTACTTTTTCTATGCGCTCGATTGCATGGCACAACCTACCACTCTCCAGTATCACGAAATCCTGCTAGGGGGTTGCACACTATACTTATTCTACACAAGGAAGTTAAATAATCTGGATTTCAATAGTTTCAACATAAACCTTTTTGCATTATGAAACAAACTGAAAACTTACAAGTCTCTGTACTAAAGTAAACTAAGTCAATATATTTTTATTACACTTCCAAGAATATTTTGATTTAAATTACCTTCATAGATTTGTAAAGACGTTTGGCAAAAAACATAGAGAAACTTCGGATGCACTGCACTGTAAACAAAATATGAAAACAAAATACGTAACAAGATACATGAGCATAGAAAAAAAATTATAACAATGTCTTTGTTTTAGTTTTGGAGTTTTGTTCTTACCAACAGCCAACATGAGGCGTTCAAAGTCCCCGGACAGTTCGCTCTTGATACTGTCCTCAATGGTGGTCTCATAAGCTTTTTCATACTCATCGAAAACTAAGAAGTAACAAAGACATAAAAATCAAACTACTACTACTAATACTACTCTTACTTAGACTGGTGTTAGGACTAGCTATGCAGTAGATGTAGAGGCAACGTTACCAATGTTAGTAGTAGTAATAGAGATTTTAGTAGTACCAGTAGTAATGCCAGTAGTAGTACTGATAGTAATAGTGGTAACACCAAAGATTGTAGAAGTTACAATAAGTAGAAATCATATTGGTATCAGTAGTATTAGTAGCAGTAGTAGTATCATAAATGGCAGCAATTATTGTTATAGCATTAGTAGTAGTTAGTAGTAGGATAGAGAAAGTAATAATAGTACTTAATACCTTTGCGCAGGTGAGGTATACTGCGATTTCCCAGGATCATGATGAACTTGGCCTCATCTGTGCCCCACTGCTCCTCTCCGGCAGCGTACAGGTCCTACACAAGAAATACAAAAATAACTTTACAAACTTACAACCTTACCAGTACTACTACGGTACTAATACTACAACTTCTACTACTAGTAAATTTATTTAAAAAAGTAGATCTGGAGAAGTTCCTTTTATGTCCTCTGCTAAACTTCTTCAGCAGTGGAGGCATTTTTCATGTAGGTGGTGAAGTAAATAGAATTCTCACAAAATAACTTGGTTGTAACTGTAGTGGATCACCCTGCCTAACAAACCAGCCTTTCTGTTTTATATTCACTGCAGAGTTACAGTAATGTAACAATATTATTACTCAAGCAGTAAGAAGTAAGGAGCGGTTCAAGAAATTACTTTTGGGGAAAACTACTACTCAGGTAAGAGTAGTTGAGGGAGTGTCTGAACATAACAGCTGAGATTAAATCGTGACTAAATCTGGTACTTTCAAAGGATAGACACAAAAAGGAGACAAACTAAATCATAAATGAAGGAGCTGCAAGAAACACAAATGTTCAAATAATTTCAATAGTACAACTCAGCTCCAGATTTTGCCCCTATAACTGCTAACGTCGATATGCTTCATTTGACTGGAGTCAAATGCAATGCATGACGCCACACTCCCTTAGTCCACTTCTTTATAGGGTCTATGGTGTCAACATAAAGCTTTTGTCACTTGTAGACTTATTTACAGTGGTAGGAGTAAGCAAAAGTATGGAGTCAAATCAGACAAGTAAAAATATTATGAAAATAGTCAAGTAAATGTAACTTAGCAAATACTCGCCCTTGATTCATTGTGAACAGTGAAAATGAAAGTCTCTATGCAGAGGCTTAAATCATGTGGGCAGATAATGTGGTTATATCTGGAATGTTTCATCAGTGCACTCCTTCAGACCGGTTCAGGCAGAGGTCAAAGTCCTGGTTTAGTCCTGTTTGGGTTTTGAATTAGACTTGATATAGCCCTAGTTTAGTCCAGGTTTTGTTCTAATTTAGACCTGGTTAAGCCCTGATATAAACCTTGTTTAGTCCCGTTTTACCTCCTAAATAAGATCAAGTTTGAAACTCACCTGGACGTCCTCTGCAACTAAATCCTCATCCACCGCTCCTGACTCATCCCTGGTCCCCTGCAAAGTGACATACACGTTACTACAACTACTACTACTACTACAATTATAAAAACTACTACTCTTACTACTACAACTACTAGTCTTACTATTACAACAACTACTACTACTATTAATACAACTATGACTACACAACTACAACTACTAGAACTATGACGCTTAAATACTGGTACTGTGACTACTACAAGAACTAATACTAGTACTACAAGAACTCCGAAAACTAAATTACAACTACTACTAGAGCTATGAGTACCACTAGAACTCCAACTATGGAAATATTACGACTACTGACCTGAAGCAAAACAACCAGCATCTTCTTAAAATGTCCTGAAGTGTCTGCGATGATGTCCTCCTCCATTTCTCTGCCATATGCTGAAATACAAGAGACCCCATTTATATCTGCTTTAGTCCTAATTTAGACTTGTTTCTGAACTGGTTTAATCCTGATTGAAACATTGTTTGGATCTGGTTCAAACAAGTAACTGGCTTGGTCCTGCTCTAGTTCTGGTTTAGTTCTAGTTTAGTCCAAATTTGGACATGATGTATGTGAACAAAGCTTTACTGATAGCCCTTATATCTTCTATGTTAAAACATAAGCGGCAGAAGAAGTACATAATTTTGTTAATGAAGAGAAAGCACAAATATCATGTTATTTGTCTTTTGAGTTACTCAATGAAACATGTTTCAGTCAGGTCAGAAGGTTTAAGGCACCTGTGCGTAACAAGAGTAGGTCAGTACCTCTCATGGAACCACCTTGAGTCAAACCATTCATCATTCTTATGACTGAGAAGAATCATGCCCTTACCAACGTGGCCTCCGACTGATCATGTGAGTGTGTACACTTCTCAGTCATGGTGTAAAGAAAGACACATGCACCCATTCTACTGTGCATCGTTGCTTTAGTTAGAATCTAAAATGGCATAAAAATATATAAAACTAGAGTCCAGTCCTAGTTCAGACTCCAACGCTTATTTATGATACATTTTTGTGCTTAAAACGATCTATGCATTTCAAGTACAGTTACTGTCACTGCATTTATACAGGGCATGCATAAAATCTCTTTAAAATATAAGTACACAGGCAATTGATAAGATATATTACCGGTAGTTTGATTTGTTCCATTGTACTCAGTTGTTATAAAAGTTTTAAATCACACTGCATTTTTGTGTTTCAGGCATCCTGTTGATTAAAGATGCATCCTTTTGAATGAACCGTTAAGAAATGTCAACTCCTCAAGAGAAAGCACAATGTGTATCAGGGTTTATTGAGACAAAATCAGACACGCAGTCTCAACAAAACTACAGAACAAAGTATGGAAGAGATCCACCATGCCTTTGGTCCATCCCTTCCTTGGATTGAATGAGATGGATCAATTCTGTGGCCCCCACGTTCACCAGATATCACACCTCTGGATTTCTTTCTATGGGGGTGTGTTAAAGATATCGTGTATCGAACAAAGATACGGGACAAAAGATAACAGATGCGATTGCAACCACTGATGATGCTCTGCTACAGCGAACATGGCAAGGAATCCAGTCCTGTCTTGATGTGCTTTGTGCCACTAATGGCGCCCATATAAAGGTGTATTAAATGGGGTAAAAAGTTTTGGAAACCTCTGAGCACAACAGAATAAGTTTAATTAATATATCTTATCAATTGCCTGTACATGTTTTTTTTTTTTTTTATCTTAAAGAGACTTTATGGACAACCTGTACTTCCAACTGTTTCTAAGATTAAGGCTATGTACTTTAAAATAACCACCAGAGGGCGCTCAAAGTCAATTGCGAAATGGAAGGGGAAATGAGAAAAACAAATATGACTGGAGCACATTTGTTGGAAAAAAGTCAAGGAAATGGGGTGAAAGTGGCATTTCTTTTCAAATAAAACAGACCTGTGTGATTTTTGCTCTTTGGAAACGAGCCTATCAACTTTCAAGGACCAGAGCAGACTTTAAAAACTCTTTGAAGTTGGCGTATTTGTTTTGCAGCTGTTTTAGTCATTTTGTTACTGAGCACACAAGCATTTTGTATTTTTGGCTCTGTTCTGTCCTAGTCCTCGTTCAGTTCTGGTTTAATCCTGGTTTAAACCTGTCTCGGTTTACTCACCATCTCTGTAGGCTGCGACCATGTCATGAATCTGCTGGTTGTGTCTTGAAGCCAGAATTTCAATTAAACATTTCTCATCTGTTCCTGCTCCCTATGGACAAACCCAATAATATTATTCATTTGAAATAATCATTGTTGAAAATAAAATAAATAATTTATAAAAAATGTCTTGGCTCGTACCTTAAGGGCATCGTGAATTTCTTTGGCATCGTGATATGGAGGAGTCCTCATCAAACTCACAATGAGCCGCTCAAACTTCCCCGTCAGCTCGTACTTCAGGTCTTCTATCAGGTCCTAAAGGGAAAAAAGAAAAATGAAATGAAAGAAGCAAAGTTTGGAGAGATAAAACACAAAAGGTATCCAAAGTGTTTTTTAATTACAAAAGCTTATTTATATGTATTTTACATACTACAGCTATCAAACTACTACTACTAAGTACTAATACAACTACTACTACTACTATTACTTCTACAAGAAGTATGACTGCCAAATTACTACTACTAGAACTTCGACAACTAAATTCTCATGCAAAAATATAGATAATAATAAAAAAGGCATAATATTTTAATCCTTTTTTACAATATCTTATTTATATGTATTTTGCATATTATGAGAATTACTACTACTATTAGAACTATGACTACTAATCTTCTACTACTAGGACTAAAACTATTGTTGTGGAATTTTGCATCCATTGTATAGTCTGAGCAAGGTTCATTGTTGACATTTTTCCGTGGCTCTAGCGTCATCCAGCTGTTACAGTTTGTCCTTCTTTAACATTATCAGTTTCCTCGGTCTCACAGGAGAGCTATGCTAACACTTCTCATTTTATCTAAGCTTGTCTCCATGCAGTGTTGAGTATTCAAGTCTGTGGGTCCAGGACTGACGGTAAATAAACTTCTCCAGTCTGAGACATCCAAAGGCTCTGCCTCTGCACAACTCTAGGACTCGTTTAGACAACATTTATGTTCCCTAACAATTACTAAACTACTAATACAACTACTGCTACTACTACTGCTAGAATTAGTAATTGATTAGAACTACTATTAGTACTACCATTTCTACTTCTACTACTACTATTACGACTACTAAACTAATCCTACTAGAACTTTGACTACTAACTTCTTATACAAAAATATTTATACTTAAAATTTTACCCTAAAAATGCTTTTTTTTAAATCATTTTAATTATTTTTACAACACCTTATTTAAATGTATTTTGTATATTTAATTTTTAGGTTAATACAAGTTGGGCAGTGTAAAAATAATTATAGCCTCTATATGCCAAGGTAAAATGCATATAGTCCTAGTATACTTTTTTTTACTAGTACTTTGTAGTAGAGGAGTTTTGATGCATTTTAATACAAATCTCATTGGTACCAGATGTAAATAGATAGTTGTCAATAGTATCATTTTGTATCGACTTGAAACAAAAATTACTATGGCCCAGGTATTATTAACTTTGAGTCCTGTAGTAATGTTTTTCCCACATCATTTTAAGCACCATCTGTCTTCTCTACATTATAAACTCCATAAAAAGCCGTACCTTTCCAAAGTTGCTTTTATAAGCTGCGATGACTTCCTGTCTTTGGGCGTTGCTTCGTGATGTCACCAGATCCAAGATGGCCTCTTTGTCACTGCCTGAAATGAACAGTTGTATAGTGAATGGAGCTTTATAATGCTCTCTGTTTGCTTGTTGGATCAGTAAAATATGCCATAATTCTAGTGATGCAATGTCTGTGAATAAATCAGCTCTGCTGAACAATTCCTTAACATGAATGGCTGAAACTGGATACATCCCCCCCCCCCTCTTTTTCTTCCAAATTTTTTGTTTTTTGCAATTTCACATTGAACCAACACAAGAATCAGAGGAGGCAACACAAGTGAGAGATTTGTACACAAAAATATATATAACATAACAGCTAGAAATAAAATGTGTGTGTATATATATATATATATATATATATATATATATATATATATATATATATTTGAAGTGACCTCAGGTAGGTCAGAAGGCCTTATGCACAAGTGTGCACCAAAAGTAAGCATCCATGTTTTATGGAGCAACCATGTGCAAAATTTCAAAATTTTCTGAACTAGAAGCACCATACCCTTAACAAGATGATAGGCAGATTGTCACGTGAGTGCACACAGGTCTCAGTCATGGTGCAAAAGAACAGATCCACTACGACTAACTGATTGGGAAAAACAATCTAGTTGCAATTTCTCCTATAAGCATTGCAGATTTCTGTTTTAATATGGTTCTGTTCAAAGTTCACATTTTAAACACATCCAGAAGAATTGACAAAAAGACTGAAATCTGAACTGACAAACTAATACAAGAATCACATTTCACAACATGTTTGATACTGCAAAAATTGTATACTAATTGTATACATTCTAACAGGTAAACAGTTTATGACTGAACTGGTCAAAACAATCAAAATTATGCTAAGAGAAACGATGATTTATATTGTAGTAGAAGTAATAGAAACTTGATTCGTTTGTGTTTTTCCATGATCATGTTATGTGCGTTGCTAGTCTATTGGTTGACTCTACAACAGTTTACCCACAGAAGACATTGTTATTATAATGAAGAAAGAAACCACACGACCAGCAGGTGTCAGTAAGGTCCTTTTTGTTTGTCAATATACATACAGAAAGGTAGCTTTTGACATATTGAAAACTGAACTGCACAAAACCCCCAGACAAGTGATCCATATTACAGGGCCCATATTACCCAACTTTCTGATCTCTGTTATAATGCCTCATCAAAAACATGCTTGTAGTTGTGTTTTGTTTCAGTCACACATGTTTAACACACAAACCCTGCATATTTAGGCAGAGTGCTTCTCTCAAACAGAAAAAACTCACTCTATTCCACCTTGTGATGTCATGTTGTAATACAGGTGCTCCCCTGTGTTTTTAAACTCACCTTCACAAGAATCATTTGAAGAATTTCAGCTCTGGAATTACCGATCTCTACTGAACTAAAGGTAAAAGGTAGCTTTTAACTTGAAAACAACCACTTCATGACATCACAAGGTGGAATAGAGCATTTTGAATTTTGGAGATGTAGACAGACTAATACTACGACAGACTAATAAAGAGTTACTCAAACATGTGTGAGTGAAAAAAAACACAACTCCAGGTATGTTTTTGAAGAGGTAACAACATTATAGCACGGCCTAAAGCTCACAAGAGTAATTTTGTGTAATACAGAATCTTTAAAATTCATAGTCAGACTTTGTGATTATATTGATAGTACTCACCAATGCCCTTCATAGCATTGTACAGGGCCTCTGCGTCTGCGGAGGGGTCGAAGTCCGGAGCATCGGTGATAGTCCCTCTGAATACCTGCAAGAGCCAAACACAACCATTCAGCCATACAGTCTTCATACAGCATCACCAGTCCACTGCTTAGGTCCTAGGAGGCTTAAACCACTTTGAGCATCTGGAAAAGCACTGAATATGCACTTTTATATAGTAATAAGGCTGCATTTGAATTTTATAGTGCTTTTTATGGACACGCAAAGACGCTTTACATTGCGTTATTTTTACCTACTATAGTACAATTGTAGCCACAACTGCCCTGGGGTAAACTGACAGAGTGAGGCTGTCAATCTGCCCCATCGGATCCTCTGACCACCAACAACACTAACACACACACATCACTTTCCTACTCAACAATGTGGGTGAAGTGTCATCCTATCATAGTAGAAATCAGACCACTCACCACAAAAAATTCTTCAAAAGTACTTGTGGCTCCACCACCCCCATCACAACAGGACTATTTAAATGTGAGAGGAGAGCCAATCGAAAGAACAGGAGAACATTTTGCAATGAACCTTGTTTCATCCGTGATCATGTTGGACATTGGAGACGGGAGTGCCTGCTACGACATGAGCCCTCTGCATTTTAAAGGTGCACATGGATTTAGTTGTGCTACTCTTTACTTTACATAAGATCTGGTATTGGGACCTATTTGAATTTATTCTCCAGAGTAAAGTCTGAGAGTCATTACGGCTAACTACCAAACAGACATGCCCCTCTAGTTGTAACTAGCTGTAAACAGTCAAAGAGGTGGAAGTCCCTGCTATTTAGCGAAAAATCACTAGGTGAAACTCCTATCTAGGGTTACTAACTAGTAAAAGGGGAAAAGGGTGAGATTCCCTATGTAGTTAAGTATAAAGACGGGCTGAACTTTTCTCCTGAGGGAGAATTCAAAGGAGCAGTGCACCTCCGTCAGGTCTAAGAATGGAGATATTATGTAAGTGCAAAATGCAGGAAGGCAAATGTAAATGTACATCATGTCAACACTATGATGGCAGTGAAATGTATCAGATTTCCAACATTTCATTTCATCTCCCCCTTCACTGAATTATTTTACTTCTCTATTTCACTTTCAGTGTTAAGTGTAAAGAACTATGACAACATGTAAAATAAAAAAAATAAAAAAAAACTGATTCACTGCATAAAACTGTGCTGAAGTTCCGAGTGTTACACCAAAAGTCAACTGTACATGTGTGTCGTGTCGTGTCATGTGTGGACCTGATCAAACTGTGTGGTGTAAACTGTGCGTTATCAGAAAATATGTGTTTAACATCAACAAGAAAGTGACTGGATGCATTTAACTGATCCACTCATTGTTAGATTCTTTGTTTCTTCTTATTTATTTATTTTTTTTGGTGTGTTTTTGCCTCATCGCTGCAGTGAGTTTAATGACATGCATGACCTAGGAAAACTCCAGCTGGTACCAAAAACCCTCCTCAATTGGAATTGGAAGAAGAAACCAAGTTCTAGAAATTTCCAAAATTTTAATAAGCTCTTGACTAACTTGACCATCCTTGACGACTATGCCGACCTGTGATTTCTTTAATACATTTTTTTGTTACAAGAGATGGGGATGCTGTATGATTTCTTTTTCTTTTTCTTTACATGCTCCTATGAAATAATCACACTCACACACACACACACACACACACACCCCTACACACACACTTTACTTCTTCTCCTGAGGAGGAAGACACATGGTCTTCTCCTGAGGTCTTCTCCTGAGCAGAACCAGACCTGAATCATTAAAACCATCTTTTTGTTTCACAACTGTCACTGGATGAAAACCTCAAGAAAGTTCAGCCATTCACTTATTTTCATGTCAAATCTATAGGAACTTTAAAGTAACACTAAACCCCTAAACTCCACCCATTAAAACACCATGTACTCTACAGAGTAGGTTTTTCTGTTTAGTCCCACTTAAGTCATGTGAGGTTTACAGCCCTGACTGCAGCTGCTCTGCACCAGGGCAGATGGCCAAATACTCCCATACACCCATTCCTCTTCTGCACATGCTCAGTACTCCTCCTCTGCCTCTCTTCTGCACATGCTCAGTATGGCCCCTCTGTGTCTGTAACCTGTCACTCGTCTGAACAGCTGTAAGGCCTGAGACACCCGGCAACAGGCAAACACAACCCCCACCAAGAGGCAACATGAAACAACCACCCACTGACAACTTTGTCATAATGCATTTCAACCATTCAAAACATATATACTTTAACCATTAGGCGTGGTAGTGGGTTAGTGTTAAGACCAGTCAAACAGTAATTCGAAGGTTGCCGGTTCAAGTGATGGGTTCCCAGTGATGACCAGTGCATAGTGCTGCTGTGTTTTTGGGCAAGGATTTCAAGAATTTCAAGCATTTCATCCTGTTTGAATTTGTCACTGAGTGTTTGGTGGTGCTTTAAGGACCTGATGGTGCAGATTGGCAGCCTTGTTTCTGTCCAGGGCAGCTGTGGTTACAGTAGTATCTTACCACCATATATGAAACGTATAATGCATGAACTTGTAAAGCAACTTGGTGGGTAGAGAAGCCAAAAGTGGTACTCAAGTTAGAGTAATGTTACTTCAAAATAATATAACCCAAATGTAAATATAGTAGTAAAAAAATAGTAGTAAATTACCATCAACCCCACACATACACCATAGGTATACTCCTACAGCTAAGGTAGCACTGACCAAGACCAGCTCAAGATATGGGGATGGGTACCCACTCTTCCTGACAATTTTGACCCAAGTATTGAAGGATGGGACAAATATAGACAAACTTCCCTATACCTATTCCCTAAACCTATTTGGTAAATGGTTACATTTTTATATAGCACTTTTCCACCTTCAAGCACTTCATATCAAGGAATCATTCATACACAAGTGTACGCACACAGTGGGGCGAGGTGGGTTAAGTATTTTGGCCAAGGACAGAATGACCGCATTCATCTCTAGGACCTGGAATTGCCCGGGCAATAGATCTGACACCTCAACCATTTATATCTATGTCAAGAGTGGGATTTGACCCACCAAACTTCAGATCAGTGAACAAACACTCTACCAACAGAGCTACTGTCGCTCCATTGAGTTTTTGGCATCTGTTGTTTGCCATATTTTGACCATTTAACAGCCAGGTTATGACAAAAAGCTGATGTTTTTTCAGGCTATTGCCACAGAATATCAGTCAGCATCTGTCAGTCTGCACCAGGGCGACTCTGGCAAAAGATGTAACACACTAGTAGCAGAATATTGGTGATTTCGAAGTCAAGAAAAGCAACGCCAAACTAGCACCCAAAAATTCTTACTAACAGCAATCTGATGCCCCAAAATTGAAACTATGCACAATATTAGGCATTCAGTTCAAGTTTATTTATATGGCACATTTAAAAACGTCTTCAGCGTCACATCTACAGACTTATTTGGTAGATATACAATTCTAATACGTCAATTAGGAGCACACAATGAATATGCTTCTTTTAATATTTGATAGACATCACATTAGCAGAGGCATATGACAAAAGGCTGAAACTCAACACTTAAGTGCCGCATGGAAACTCCACTCGCTCAGACCTATGGATAAACACTGCAACAGAGAATCAGCTGTGTGATTAGGCACATTTTTTAAACCAGATGCCCTTACGGTGTATAATTAGCCACATCCTTACGTGTTAGTTCAATAAAGTAGCTCCTTAGCATGTCGAAAACATATCAAGTAGAGATGATAACTTAAAACATAAAGACCCAATCACATACAGTTTAAAGCTGATGTACTCAAAGTGCATCTTCTCCTCTGATAACATCTAGTCTTTTTTTTTTATTTTCTGGTGCTAATACTTCTACTACTACTTCTTCAACTACTGCAAAAAGAGAGTCTCTGAACCAGAACCAGTGGACTCTGAACCAAAACCAGCACTATCAAAACGGTCCTCCTCAAATTGGAACAGCTCCCGTGAGTAACCGTTTTTGGGCCGCAGTACTACCCGTATGATTTTAAAGTGCATGGGGTCATCTTTCCAGAAGCAGCTTAGAACGTAAGCTGCTTCTGGAAAGCGTCAAAACGATTGTAAAAAGTCATATGACTAGCCTACTACTACTGCTATTGCTGCTATACTACTGCTACTACTACTACTAACTACTACTACTGTTAATATTATAATAATTATTATACTAAGTAAATATTAGTACTAAAAACTCCTGGTTTAGGACTTGTTTTAGTCCTGGTTTAACCATAGTTCTAGTCCTGGTCTAGTCCGTACTCACCATGTTTATGTGGATGTGGAGTCTTGGCTGAATCTCAGGATCTGTAAAACAAAGGTAGACATATAACAAGCTAGCACTGTCAGCACTGTTAGCATTGTTAGCCCTGTGAGTGACTGCAGATATCATCAATACATCTCTCATTACACTGCAGTACAGGTCAATATAATGTGTCTATGGGACCTCACTATAGGGTAACACAGAGCTTCTAAAAGTGTCACCTTATTTTTAGGTTATTTTCAATTTTATCTAAGTTCACAGTACAGCTTAGTCCTGGTTCAGACCTGGTTTAGTCCCGACAGTCACAATTCTTAGCTAGTTTAATCCTGGGTTAGACGTGGTTTAGTTCTGGTTTAGTCTTCATACATATCCAGTTTTACTCCTGGTTCCAATAGTTGTATTTTCTGAGATTGTGGTGAATAGTTAGGATGTTCAGAATGCATGAGGTAAGTGAGGAATAACTTTGGACCACAGCAAACTTTAAAATTAGCTGGTTCTGTTTTCCACATTTTAAACTTGGCTAGACTTTCCATATTTTATCCTCTTCATTTGACCCATCCTTCAAAGCTACTATAGGGTCTCGAGCAATAGACCAGATCGGAACCAGAATCCAGGTCAGGACTACCTAGCTGGAGGAATATTGAAGATGTTTAAGGTTGATGACACATAGACACAGGGAGAACTTCATACAAAAAGGCTCCGAGCAGTCTGGGAAATGAACCTCTGACCTTCTGGCTCTGATGTGAGAGTGTTAAGTATTTTGCCACTGTGATGTTAAAAAAGGACATTTTAGCTTTCATTCCATGTTATACTATAGTTAAAAGTGCCCTATATAACTGCTCTGATAGAGGGTCAGCCATCTGCTCATTTCCATGGAGATATCGCTTGATTGACATTAAGCTGATAAATTACCATAGAGATAATAACGCCAACAAGAGGAAGGCAAACAGTAAGATGCTTTTTCAAGTTATTTTGAGCAACAGAAACACAGGTAACTTAATAAATGCAAAATAAATAAGTCATTCTGTGGAATATTCCAGGCAAATTAATGACACATCAATGGTGACAAGCAGGTGACAGATGTGCTACCAGAAAAGTTAGATAAGACATGTTCAACAGCTGCATCCTTTGGCAGCGACATTTGAAGGCCAGCCCACAAATGCAGCCAACAAAGGCTTACACGAGACTAAACTTTGTGAAATCATTACTACCACAACTGTATACATGACACAAGGCCATAACGACCACCAAACTATCAAAGAAATGTGTTATTAACTGTGTAAGCTTTGGAGATTTTTGCAAAAATGTTGACTTGTAACCTGCAGTTAACGCAATGAAAAGTCCGCTTGAACTTTCATATTTGGACAGATTACCAGCAAACATTAATCATGTTTTTACTGTTGGGAGAAAAGAAGCCCACAAAGTAATTAATAAAGCTCCGAGGAGGAAATGACCATGTTTTCATGGCCATGGGACTAAACACTTGGCCAGTGGAGCTTGGAGGTCAAATAACACGATGGCACAGTTTAATTATGTCTAAAAATATATATTTACGTGCAAATTATGCAATACAAGCCTCCAATTTATGCATTTAATTTTGTGATGTATCTGCTTTTTGCAATTCATGAATGTTTTAAAATTAAAGATTAAAGAAGACTCTTCAGATTTATGATGGTCATTTAACAGATATGTGCTGACACTGATGTAGAGATTAAAACCTGTGTGTCTGTTACGCCCATCAGACCTAATAGTATAATCAAGGAAACTGTTTAAATATTTTTTTGTTTGATATTAATTTTCTTTTCTTGTCTGCAGCCTCCTGTATGACAGGAAACACTGTTGGGTCATAGAACTGTGGGCCGATAAGATGCAGATGATGTATGAAATGAGTCAAATGACAGATGACAATAATGTCAAGTGTGGGACATGTTGCATTACCTATTGAAGTCTGTAGTAATAATGATGGCTGCAAGATGAATCATGATCAAATTGAAATCACAATTTAAATGGTGAAAATAAGCATTTCTCAAATGTGGACTATTGCTGACTCCATTTAGCTGTTTGTGTTTATATAAATGGCCAGTGGATCTGAATAATATTTATGACCTGCCATGTGAACCTAATTTCAGCCTGTAACAGTTTTGTAATATTATTAATGTATTTGTCATTACAGGTTTTGACTCTGCAAGACTTTCACCCGACCAAACATAAGGCCCATTATCCCACTGTGCAACGGACAGAGCCAGCTGAGTCCTCCTCGTCTGGAAGAGAAGGGATTCATCATACAGAGTGATCTCAGTGTGTTGGGCCATGTCTCCACTGTCCCCCATCCAGAGTCACTGAGGAGGAGGTGGTCCTGCAGAAGACCTGTGGGGCATCTATGGTTCCATCAAGACCCATGCTGTGTGCTGCTGTCCCTTATGTGCTCTAATAGTGCAGTGTGTACAGAAAGTTTAGGTCTAACTTCTAATTTGTTACAGTTAAAAATATTTCATTTAAATGTAGAGTAAAAGTAGCTTATTTTAATCTTAGCTGAAGAATACCAAAACAGTTTTATCATTGAGGAAGTGGACCATGGTAATGTTTCAGTTACAGAAAATATATTTGCACTTCACATTTGAAGTGTGTGACAAGAAGCAGAATGCTTTAAAGACCAAAATACAATTGGTCAAAGAACATTGTCAATTTGGTTTTAGTGATATAAGTTACACTTTTTATTTTTTCATTTTTGCGTTTTTAGCTATTTGGATGAGATTTATTAAAATATCTGGGGCTTATGGTCCGACTATTTGATCACTAAAGCGTAATCTTTTCCATCGATCCATGTGCGTAATATGCATTGTGTGTGTGGTTAGCATAAGCATTAGCAGCATGTCTCGGTTGCTGGGTAACAGAAGCAGCTCAGTGGGCTAGACCTGTCCCATTTTGGCACGGCATTTGCAGTCCACAGAGGCTACACAGAGAAGCAGCCTTTGTCGACTCAGTCCTTCGAAGGATGCAGCCACTGAATTGGGACATGGCTTAAGTGTACCTTTAACTAATTTCTCAACATTCAGAGACCAGAGAGGAGTTTTCCCTTCACGGTAAGGCTAACAAGAACTAGCAGGCTAACGTGTACTTCCTGCTTATCAGACAATAAAACAGTTTGTAATTAGATGCAGATTGGAGCTGCTTATTTATTCATTTATAAAGGTCAATGCCTTTAAAGCTCAGTGATAGCACTCAGACTCTCCTTTTCACGCACGCCTTGTTCAAGTACAGAAAAATACAAATTATAAAAAGTAATAAATTATAAGCCCAAGTAATAAATTATAAGACCATTTAAAACATACAATATATCTGTACTGGAACAATACACATTTGCTCAAATACATGGGAAACGGGCACAGGCATTGTAACTATACTTAAAAGTCATAGAAATACTCTCAATGGGTTTGGTCTCAACAGCCAAAGTTCTGATGAGTGTGATTGACAGGTGTTTTAACCAATCAGAGACATGCAAAGTTTAAACTGTGCCAAAACAAACACTGTCCTGAATTGTGATTAGACTATCCACACAAAATGATATTCTAGTGCTGTAAATAGTGTGTATATATATATATATATATATTTTTTTTTTTTTTTTTTTTTTTTTCTAGTGTTGTATATAGTGTTTAATATGTGAATACATATTAAAATAAATGTGTATTCATTCTTGCATGTTACTGCTTTGCTATTAAGAGGCTACACATATTACACTGTGTGACTTTACTGGTGGAGGGGTCTGCTGTTTGCTTGACTTGTCTCTTTCTTGTCACTATTCAGTTGCTGCCTGGAATGTTCCACAGTTGTTTGTATCTATGTAGAAACAAGCAAGCAGCATCGCCTGGCTCAGTAACAGCTCAGATCTGTGTAGAGGCAACCCCACTCATAGTAAGAATAATGAATAAATAAGTTTAATGTCTTTGCAAGTGTTTTTAAGCAATGAAAACACCTGTAATTGATTGCTAGATAAGTTGTAGAACATTCCAGGCAAAGTAATAACATCTCCATGGCGATAGACGAGCACGTGAAGGGCCTTCCACCAGAAAAACATGACATAGGGCATCTTAAACTAATAACAATGCTGCTACAAAACTACTACATCTGCTAATGATAGTGTTTGTCTTTATCTCTGTTAATGATTGCGTTAAAAAGTCAGTTTATCTTGGGAAATATTGACTATGTTCCCTACGCTTGGCTTAATGTTTTTCCATCCGCTTCACTCACTGAAAGAGAAAGTCTATTTATGGAAAGATTGCGTTTGAAAACTCCATACGTTATAACACTGCACTTATGTATTTAATTTTCTCTTTTAAGGCGTAAATAGCTTGAATAGGTAAAAAAAACCTGTCCTGCTATGTTTGTTTAAGTCTAGTCTGTCCTTCCTAAAATAGCCCGTTACATTTGGAGAAAGGGTTAGCGCCGGGACACGCCCATTATAGCCCAAAATTTAGACTTTAACATAATCCAAACAAACAAACGTAACTTTTAAACTACAAATACTTTTTAAGTGTTTTTTATTTTATTTGTTTTTACAATAATTTATTTAATTTCACTTTTGCGCAATGACATAACGGTGCGCGTGGGAGAGAGACAGAGAACTTTTGCTAATCGATTTTACAAACATACCATTCATGCTAGCTAGGTCTTTTTTAACTCCTAAAAAAGCCACATTTACTCCGGTTTGGTGCTTACCTCGTGTCGCGGTGCCTCCGAGCCGCAGAGTGTCCCGTTAACCCGGTGAACAGTCGCTGCGCCAAGAGCAGGGGGCGTGCGTAATGACGTGGCTCAGCTGACGCACGGTCCAGTCCACTGCAGAGGTGCCAGTGAGTATGTGACAGGAGCCATATGGAAAGGCGAGAGGGCACGATAGGACCAGGACTTACGGTAATGAGAAAGCGATAGATTTAAATTACAGCCTTGAAGCATTCATGACTCAAGCATGCGTAAAGTTAAATATAGCACAAGTACCAAGGCTGAATTCATTCCAAGATTAACCACAAATGTCTCCAGCATGCCCACTTAGTAGCCAAAATATTTTGCAACTGCACCATGGTAAAATACTGCTCTTATTGTAACTACTAGGCCTACTTCAAGATTGGGAGATATATATAGATTTAACTCGTAGCCTTAGAATAATCGTGACTCAAGTATGTGTAAAAGTTAGGCTAAATATAGGCCTAAAATAGCACACCCAAGCTATATTTACACCGAAAAAAACCCAGAAATATCTTAAGCATGCTCAGTTAGTCTATGCCTGCTGACTGTAATTTAGTAAAATCCCTAGTAGACTAGAGGTGCCTAAACTTTATCGAGGGCCACAGATCGGTGATCAATGCAGTACAATGCTCTATACACAGCTTTGACAGAGCCGCTGTATATTAATAAGGCTTAAAACACATTCATTTTAGGTCTGTATCACAATGCAATGTAATGTTTGAGGTTACAGTGGTAGAAATAGTATAATTTGCTGTTAAAAGCACTGCTTATGATCAATTGGGCCGGTTCAGCAGGAAGCCTGAGGGCCAATAAAAACTGGTCTGAGGGCCGCATTTGGCCCCTGAGCCATAGTTTGGACACCCCTGTAGTAGCCCTACAACTGATGACGCTAATTATGAGATATTTGACTTTTAAAAACGTTTGTTATATCCTTATATTATGCTGCACCATAGCACCAAATTTAGTTTACTGACAAAAGCGGTAAATTGTTTTTTTCAGATTTTTACTTTGGATATTAGTGATTGTGTTGTAGGTCCATTTGTTCAAGCACTGTCAGGTCTCCATTATTGCATAGGAAGTCATCAGCTCTATTAATAGTGCATGTACATTTTTTTTTAAATTCCTGCTACGATCCTTCCTCTGTACCATATATTTACTGTACAATATTTATATAATAGAAAATAAATATACAAAAATCAGACAAGCATTAAGGGTCCAGCATTTAATCAAAAACAGGATTCCACAGCGAACAAAGATAACGTTTGTACATTCTCCTAAGTCCTGGCCCACTCAGGACCCAGCTCTCTTGAAACCTCATCCAATCGTAGTACAGCTTCTCCCGAACCAGGAAGTCCTCTGTTTAAAGCTACAAAAATAAGACAGTCATCCAGTTCAACAAAATACAATCATTATTAATAGTACATTTGTAAAGTACATTTGAGTTCGATGCCGCTTCTCTGCTAACACAAAAAGAGCCATTTACATCATTGACCAATCAGAGCAAGCCTTACATCGGGTGTAGGTAGGCATAATATTCATATACGTGGAGAAGTTTAAAGTTTAACTGTGTAACTTCTCTGGCTCGTGGAGATGTTATAGCTTTGCCTGAAATGTTCCCCAGTATGGCATTAAAGTGTCCATCTTGTGGCATTTTCTGATCTAAATTATGCTATTTCCTCATCAAAAACATACCTGGAATTGTGTTGTTTTTTTTTCCATTCACACTTGTTTAACACATAAACCCTGCATATTTAGGCGTTTAGGAGTTTTTCCACTCTTATCTCATCAAACCAAGGAAGTCAAGTTACATATCAGATCTGTGGAGAGGTGGCCTCACAGGTAGAATACATGCAAGTATTACAATAATAATGACACAGAATAAATACTAGGAGACATTATGCAAAGCAATCACAACTCCATGGAGACAAGCAAGTGGAGGACTCGATCAGAAAAGTTACATATTGCATCTTTAATTTGTAGTTGTAGTAAAAATTTGGAGACACATTGAGGACAGCTAACCAGCTATAGCGTTTTACCGTCCCCTTAGAAAGAAACAGACAACTTTTACAGTTACAATGAAATTCTAGTTTATTCCAAAACGTAGTCCTGCATTTAGCCCATATTAATTTACTGAAGTATCCTCAAATATCTGTAATATAATATATAAAACTATTACTCCATGCATATGAATATTTGTACCCCATGTCTGTAGGCAGCTGTGATTAGAACAAACAAAAGAAGAAAAACATTCTACTTTCTGTGAGTCCTGGACTGCATTTCCCAGCATGCACCAGGGCTCTGAAAGGCCACTCTTTACATACAGCAAACTCTAAACTCTAACAAAGCGATTTTATCTTACAACTCAGTCCAAAAATATACATCGTCTGACAAAATAAACGAGAATTGAAAATATTCCAGCTTTCTGTGTGTCTGTCTTTCCAGCATTGAGTTTTAAATGTTATGAAAACGTTTAGATTTTACAGAAGTAGCACAAAAGTTATTATTTTTGAACATTACAATTTGGATTTAAAACACAAAAACTATGCAGTAGTCAAAATGTATTCTGAATTTCAATTTTGATTAGCTCATTACCTAATGAAACCCAAACTATTATAGATCACTTTTTCAATATCCTGTTATATGCAATATTTTGAGCACTTTTTCCCCTTCAAAAGATATTTCATTTTCAAGTTCCTGTACCTGATTTTTATTTCCACGTATTTGAGAAAAACTTGTCTTACCCCAGTACAGATATACTGTATAAGCAGCTCTTGAGGTGAAAAAAAGTTTGCCGTGTTCTGTCTGCATCTAAAGCTCTTTATTGTTCGATAATCAGGAAGTGCGTGTTAGACTGCTAGTTGCTGTTAGCTTAACCGCCATAGCAAAACTCCGCTCTAGTCTCCGAGGGTTGTGAAAACGCTTATAAATTCATAGCTGTGAATAATTAGCATGCTCGGAATGTATAAGGTAAGTGAGGAATAACTCTGGACCACTGCAAACCGTTTAAAATGAGCTAGTTCTGTTTGTTACATTTCAAAGACAGTAAAAATCAGGTACAGCGCCTTTAATCGCTATGCAACATGTTATTTGTATTATTTTGAAATCCATGGATCGGGCAAGTTTGTTTGGAACCATTTTTCAAGTGTTGTTTTTCTTCCCATTCACTGGCTAATTTTATTCGAACATCTAGTCCTGATTAATATTCAGAGTTTGTGTAATTTTAACATACATTGAGTGTTTGTGAGAATTGTCTTAAAGCCCCACTCCACAAGAGCTACGTGAGATGAGATAACAGTTTTTACCATCTGAAATGTTCGTTTCTTAAATATGATTCTTTGTTCTTCTCTCCTGAAAATAATAATGAGCGGTTTGGACCAGACTAGAACCAGCTACTCAACCCCAGTCACCACTCTCAGAAAACAAGTATTCATTCGTCATTCTGTGTTTCAATCAAATGTATTTTAAAAGGCTCTCTATTATGAATTGTTTAACATTTGAAAATAAAACTCCACCTCTACAAAGGCACTATACATTTTACAATCTTAATAACTTTGCCCATTTCAAGAGAAAATGGTGATTCTTTTAGTATGGCAAAGTGACCAGAAGAGGGCAGCAGACCGCAGCTTTGTTCTATCAAATGAATGATGTACGCTAATGAGACTAAAAACGAGAAATTTTGAAACCAAATGATTGATATTTGGATACTACATATATACTCTCATGCAAATCATCTTACGTTATAGGTCTCAAAAAATGCAGTCGTTTACATAAATTTCTTTTGATGAATTTTGGAAAAACATTAATATTTTTTACTTTATCTGATTAAATATATACATTTTTTAGATATGTTTAAACTGGGGTCAAAAATAATAAATCTCTATATAAGGTCAAATTCTTAGTTTCAACGCATTTCATTTAAGAAATCACTGTACTAGTATCAGATCAGTATCGCAGTACTTGCCATAATATTACATGGTAGTGGGTCAAAACTAAAATTACTGATACTTTAATTGTTGGTCAGCACTTCCTGTAGTGGGCGGGGCTGAGAGAACACGATTATATTTTTGAAATCTTTCCCAAGTTCAGTTTAAGTAAAATAAATATTTCAAATTCTGACTTTCCGGCCACTTTTTAAGGCCCCTATCAAGATGACCAACCTCTAAAATGGGATAACACAATTTAATAATAAAAGTTAAAAAAATATATATCCAGCATTAACTGAGATAGTTAACTTCTTCTGTCTGTTGTAAACCTGAATGAGTGGATTTTGCCAGGAAGAATCATTAAACCTTTGTCATTCACGAGATCAACGTACACGTATTGCTTATAGGATTCACCCCATTGTGTGTCTATAGCCGGCTATGTCAACACCAGGTGGTCAAACGAGTGTATTACAATCCTCTCCTCTCTGAAAGTTATCAAGTTAACTCTCAGTATGATTACAATAGTTTTTGTAAGTCGAGTTTACTTATATACACAGATCCACAGTAACGTTTGTTTCTAAAGCATTTTGTTCAGTATATACACATTTATATATTCTTAGATTCAGTCTTTACAGCTAAATGAAAGCAACAAGTTCTACCTCCTTTTCCATCAAAGCTAACGTCAAAATATGTTCAGCTTGCATGACCAGTTTATTAGGTACGACAAGGTTCAAAGAAGGCCTCAGTTTGGAAAAAAAAACAAAAAACGGTTTAGACCAGTTTAATCCTCGTTTAGTCCTGACACCCTTCTGCTGAATTTATGACAGACAGACCTTAGTTTTGTTCTGGTATAGTCCTTGCTACTTTGGCAGATTTTTTAAGGAAGCAGAAAATGAATAAGGGTAACAGTAAGGTGTACCTAATCACGTGGCCAGTGAATGTACTCAAAAGCAGACGACTGCAAAACGTACAGAGGTGAAATATGTAGTTATGAGTGAATAAAACTTTTTTCATTTCTCCCTGTTGGCCATCTCAGGGATAAGCCAAACGCAACAGACCCTGTGTCCTTAAAATCTCTAACAAAAGTAAATCCTAGTGAGTACTTATGGCGCATAACAGTGACCACCCACCGCTTGGCTCTGAAGTAAATTTCACATTAATTTTTCTCATAAAAAATATTAAACTGTTTGAAAGCTCACTCGGGCTATGTGGTAAGTAATGATCAAAAGAACTAAGATTTTATGTTAAATCTGTTTCTGAAACTATAAACCACTTAGTTATCAAAACTATTTGCAGAATTTTAGGTTTTAATTTTATTTTTTGGACTGAAAATAAGGGATTAAGGATTAGTCACATAGCTTGTTAGCCTCTGTTGTGCTTTTTAACTTTTTTTAAAATTAGAATTTTCAAAAAAATCTATGGGAAAAATGTCGAGCTCTATTGGGCTTGGTTCATAAACATAAGGGGCGCTATATAAGGAAAATGAGGCAAAACGGAGGCATTTGTTTGCCCTTTCAAGTATAATAAGCATCTAAGTTTCTTTGGTGGAAAAGGGGTTGACACATTTCTTGTACCGTTACAGTAAAGTCATAAGGGAAAAAAACTAAACTAAAAATCCTCCACACAAACATGGTTCAACCACAGTGGAGTTTAAACCCCGCCCACCTGGGACCAGCATCTGCACAATATCAAACGCACCCAAAACTGAAGAGCAATGGATGTTACTAAATGTGTGGACAAAATCACTCTTCCAAATATATTTGAGCCAATTTGAAATTCCAAAAATATTAAATTTGTATTGGAGTAGAGCGATTTTGTACAAATTTTAAATAATTACCCGCCCACAATTTAAGAAGCACTAAAGGAAAAAACATAATAATTAACAGTTCGTCAAATAGATAAGACTCGTTCAAAACAAAATATTTTGCAAACAATAAAGATAAAGGCAATTGAAATAAAGCACAACACTTTTTTTCAGTTTCCTTTTCAAAGTCAGACCAGGAAGTGAGCTGAACCCCTCAATTGTGATTGGCCGGCGGTGGCGGAAGCATGGGGGCGGACCTATCGTCGGTTATCGTCCGCCTTAGTTTGACACTACGGATCATAGATACCATAGCTCCTGGTCTGGGCTCTTCTTCCTCTTCGTCTTGCTCTTGGTTCTGATTGGACGATTGCGGTGGTACTTGGGTCTCGATGCCGCCACTTTGCCCTGAAATGGAGCCTTGTCCCTGGGATAGCGTCGCTGGCAGGGTCTGGTTCTGCTGGTGGTTCTGGTTCTGCTGGTGGTTCTGATGGTGGTACAGCTGCTGCCTTTGCTGTTGGGTTAGATTCGGATAGGCGGCGTACTGTGGTGGCTGTGGGGCTGGCATCTGCGGGTGGTTGGGGATGTTGTGCGGGTACAGGTTTGTGTTTTCTTGCTGATACATTTCTTGATGATAAACCTGTTGAAATTGCGCTTGGTTTTGAAGTTGCTGTGCTTGGAGATGCTGCAGGTGATGGGGAAGCGGTGG
Organism: Periophthalmus magnuspinnatus; assembly: GCF_009829125.3. Taxonomy (NCBI): domain Eukaryota; kingdom Metazoa; phylum Chordata; class Actinopteri; order Gobiiformes; family Gobiidae; genus Periophthalmus; species Periophthalmus magnuspinnatus. The sequence goes on from NC_047130.1 coordinate 11,141,742, forward strand.
TTTCTGATGAACTTGTGGCGGACATTTTGCCTGCACGTACGTTTGATGTTGCCCGTAGGATTGATTTTGCGGCTGTTGATTTTGTGCCTGCTGATTTTGCACTAGCTGATTTTGCGCTAGCTGATTTTGCTGAAACTGCTTTACAAATTGCTGTTGCTTCGCTTGGTTGTTCTCCGGTATGGTCGGGACGGGCACTGGAATTGGCATTTGCCCCGGGACTAGCTGATAGTATGGTGATACGTTGGCTGCCGGATGGTGGCTTGACGGTAATGTGCTTAAGCTTTGGGTCGAAGTGCAGAGCTTGTTATGCCCCAAGACGCCACCAGAGGGAGCGCCGGGCAGGTTTTCATCGCTGAGTTGCGCCTTTAGTGGAACTTGTGGAGTGGATATCGGAATGGGCACTCCTCCACTGATAGTGCCCCTGCGGTAGGATGGTTTGGATGAGGGCTTCCGGCGAATGGTGGCTGTGTGCGAGCCGCCGATCATCTCTCCATCTGCCAACAGGCTGACTGTGGAGGCAGGGCGTTTGGACTGGGCGAACTTGCGGAACTGAACACCGAGATCGGAGTTGCGTGGGATGGTGGAGGATTTGTCGAAGTCTGATTGGCTGAAGCCGTGGTGCAGGTGGTGCAGGGAAACTGAGTCCACGTCGCCATGGAGAGAGATTGACTCGTAGTCAACTAAGGAAAAAAAAAGGTTAGATTAGATTTGAAAGGGAAAAAAAGATAAGCCAGTAAAATGTGTTCACAACGTTCTCTTTGTCAGAAATAGAGATTTATTTTTGAATGAAAATTTCAATTGACATGGTCAAAATGATCATAATATGATGGAGGTCGCCATGTTAGTCTTTATAGTTTTGAAAATGCTATGTTTGCCGATAACAACATATTAAAATGTTGAATTAGTTTTGCAATCAGGGTGCACCTGTTAATGAAACTACTGCACATTGCATCAAGTTTGTGGAGATGTGCATCTTTTTGTATCATGCTCTTGTATATTTATGGAAACTGCCATGTGAAAGAATGGGTAACGTTGGCTTGTGAGCTCTTGGACAGGTTTGTACTGCTAACATTGCTAACCGTAAGGATGGTTCAAATAGTGCCTGGAGGAGATCGCTAGATTACTCAAACATGCATGGATGACATCTAAAACGTCTCCAGGCATGTTTTTGATGAGGGAACAATGTTATAACAGCAGAAAACTAATAACCGATCTTTAAATACTGCAAATGGAACTGATATGTTGATATTTTTCACTGAGCTCTAGATTATGGTTCTCAAACCGTGGTACTAGTGTGTCTGCGTAGACTAGTGGTTACTTCCATTTATAGTTCCATGCTGCCTTTGAACTGAATATAAATGCACTGTTTATACAATAGACCTAACCTATTTGTTGTTTTAGTATTGTAAAAGGCAATTATAATTAAAAATAAAAATAAAAATCAAATCTAGAAACGCAGAAGTTAAGTAAGTGGTATGTAAATCAAACAGGCACACAAATAAAGGGAAGATACTAAAAAAGGGATTGAAATGAAAGTTGTGGAATGGTAAAGCAGCAGACAGGAGGACGTACCATAAATAAGAGGAGGTTTCTTCAGAACTGAACAGGGAGACAGGTTCAAGACAGAGAGAGAGAGACAGGAAACGTTAGACACAATGACAAGCCCAGACAGACACTCACAAATGATAACAGAGGGTAAAAGCAATGGTTCTTTTATATTACTGTGCAAAAATGAATTATAAAACAAATGGATAAGACTAATGTTTCTTACTACAATTTGATGATGTTGGCAAAAAGCAACATGTAAATAGATACTGGTGACTTAAAACGACAATGTTCCTTAGATGACAATTACAATAAAAGGTTTAAGTTTTCAAAGTAGCAGTGTGTGATATTAACAAAAGAATAATCTATTTTTTAAAATAATGATATTGCAACAATATGTCAGTCCAACAGAGATGTGCTTAAGTTGTCTTCTATATTATTCATTTGGATTCAAGGGTTCATGGAGTGTATAATTATCTACAAAAATTCAGAAATATAACTTTATATTCTTAATTGGAGCTAAGGTAAATTACACTTTATTGTTGCAATGCGAATATGCAAAGTTTTTTTCCCATTTTTATTTTAATCAGCTGTTCTTGGAGCATTTTTATTATATACAATATTCAAAATATTCACATCTTCAAAACAACATTCTCAGTATTATTGATATTTTGATAATCTTCACATATATTTCAGACTTTCAAACTCAAAGCAGGGTCTAAGGGTCTCTGCTTTTTTCTTGTGAATGTTGTTCAATCTACTATTGACAAATTAACCTATTGACAAAGTGTTTCCGTTTAAACTATTTTGTGATGCCCTACGAGCCACTGCTCTGATATTGGGCTATATAAAGATGAGTTAAAAAATGTAAACAGCTTCCTTTTGTAAATCTACCTCCAGAGTCCATTCTGGGGACTTTATAGGTGTCAGCTTTCTGTTGAGACAGAGGCGGATAGCAGCATACTTTTACTCATACTTGAGTAATATTTTTATTGAAGTAACAGTACTCTTACTTGAGTAAAGGGTCACTCTTCTCACTGTGAGTAAGTCTACAATGAATAAAAGCTTTATGTCAACAATATGAAATCATTTGCACATTTGTGTGTTTTTTGGACCATTCCTTAAGATATGATTTAGTTTGACAAATAAAAAAAATAGAAAAAGAAGAAACAAAACAATTTTGCACATTATTTAATGTTTTGTCCTTCATATAACAATAATTTCAACTTTCAACTTTATACTTTTTTTACTCTTACTTGAGTAATTTCTTGGACCACTACTTTGTATTTCTACTTGAGTAATATTATTTTGAAGAAACATTGCTCTTATTTGTTAACCACCAGGGCAACAGTCATTATTTTTCATCATTCTGAACCCATGGATAGCCGCCCTGAGAGAGATGGAGAGAGACAGAGATATAGATAGAGGGCAGGGAGTGGTACTGACCATGTGAGTGGATGGTGTCCTCGGAGCAGGACGGGGTGGTGGTCTGGGTGCTGTATCCACTGGAGCAGTGCAGCGAGTCCCTGCTGCTCCTCGAGGTGTCTGAATGAAGCGCTCCCAACGTCAACGCCAGCTGCTCCCGGGCAGAACATGAAGACTGGCACCACAACAAACAAAAATGTGTTAGCACATGCAATGGGCTGGGATCATGTGATATTACAACATTCTAAACTGTTCATATTTTTTTATTTGCTCGAGGATAGGGCAGAATTCTATAGCAGGGGTGATCTTTTAACTGTCTGCCCCAGGACAGCTGTGACTACAATAAAAGCTTACCACCAGAGTTTGGAGTGAATGAACCTCTGGAAAAGGGCTATACATCCATCTTGCCATCCTTGCATTAAATAATTAGAATGCTAGGATGTGTTTGGAAAGTGAGGAATAACTGTGGAACTGTGGATCACTGCAAACTATTTAAAATGAACAAAAACTTGTTTTTTCATGTTTTAAAAGACTGTAAAAATTTGGTACAACGCCTTTTAATGAGTTCAGACTCAAACTCAAGGTTTCCCAAGCAGTGTTAAAATTATTTAAGCTGCTTTAACCAATATGTAGTGTGTTTTTATTTGCTCTGTACGGTTTTGTGCTAATAATGACATTGTTGACGGGAAGGGTATGCGAACATCCAATAGAAGCATGATTGTTGTTACCTTCCCAGAGGCTGACATGGCCCGGGCCCTCTCTCCTGGATGGCTGTATGCGTTGTGGGGAGGAGCCAAAAGACCATTCTCTGTAGCTACACCTCCTCCTCCGGTAGAACACAGCTGATTGGTTGAACCCATCGAGTCCTGGAAAAAGACAGCCAATCAGACACAAGAATTTAAGTGCTCCCTAATGGGCTTTCCATGTGGAGTTTCTTTAATGCCAAAATAACCTTCAACTACCTTCAACTACCTTTCACATTTTGTCAAACCATTGCTCGTGTACTGTGATATTCTACTAGATTTGGTCCAATTTGTTTTGATTAGATCTTGTGCTACAAGATCTCCTAAGACAAAATTGTGAGATTTTTTTCAAGTTTTTTGCCATTTCCATTTTTGTTATTTGCATTTGGATTAGCCAAAAAAGAGTTGAACACCAGTGAATTACATTTTGAGAAGCTGTAGTTCCAAAACACAGCGTTATAATGACAACAAAGGGATTAAATTAAATTTAAAAATGCTTATGACAAAATTGGGGACTGGATTGAATAATTAATTTATTACAAATGATGTCAATCTGTCTTGTCTCGTTCTCGTGGACTCAGTCTCGTGTCTTGTCTCATCTTGTGAGAATTGTGTCCTGCCCTACCCCTATGTCTAGAGATAGGAGATATAAGATATATTTCCAAAGATATACTTTTTGACACAGTGAAAAAAACTTTCTTTCCTAACATATATTTGAAGCATGTCAGTGGCATTGGTGTCCCCAGAAATAAAATTTAAAAAATATATCTACAGATTTGAACATATAAATATACCATACCCTACAATATAACATCAGGATAACGACACAGCAAAAAATATGCAAATATGAAAGTATAAAAAGGGTAAAAAATGTGTAAAACATATGGCACAAACACAGGAAATAAAGATGCATGTTTGATTTTGCTCTGGCGAGATGAATCCAGATAAATCCAAACATTTAAAGTCTTTTTGAAAAACGCAACACTATGAGATGAGGTCACATGACACGACGGTGGGGGATCATGGGTAAGTTTCCTCACGGTGGCCATGTCCCTGCGGCTATAGCGACGGTCCCCCTGGTGACCGGACGTGGTGCGGCCATACCGACGGTCGCCCTGGTAACTGTAGGTGCGGCGGGCGCTTACGTGGCGACCGGGGCGAGAGGGGGAGTTCCCTTCGCTGAGGGAGCGGCCCGACTCGCAGCCAATCAGGAGGTAAGGGGAGGAGCTTCGCTGGGTGAGGAGAGCGCAGGCTTTTATTGTGAAGGGCACTTAGGTGGAAGTCAGGTTTAACACTGCTCCAGGTACAAACAAAATACACTGTATATAGAGGTATATGCCTAAGATTACTAGCTAGTATGCTAGGCTTTGAGAGAGATTAAAGCATAGTGACCAAAATATACAAGTATTGCATATACTAATACAAATATCATCCTCAATCAGTCATTTAGGAGAGTTCCATATCAACATAAGAGTTTTACACTAGACTCAAGTACTTATGTTACATTTAAAAAGGGGGTATTTTACTTCTATAGGGTATCAACTGCTAACACATAACATTTAGATCACCATGTTAACTTTTATTGCTTTGAAAATGCTACATTCACCAAAACAACATATTAACATGTTTTATAAACTTCATTTTCATGTCTGACACTCTGAGTCCCCTCTCCCTTTGCTGTCCATTCCCACTTCAGAGCGCTATCACAACGCAATCAGTGTGCATCCCGCTAATGAAACTACTGCACATCACATCAGTTTTGTGAAGTTGTGTGCAGTTTTGTATCCTGCTTTTGTATATTTATGGAGAGTGCCGTGTGGGAGCATGGGTGACGTAGGCTTGTGGGCAGAGGATTGCACAGATTCTTACAGTAAGGAGGGTTTGAATAGTGCCTGAAAGAGATCACTAGATTACTCAGACATGCATGGATTACATCTAAAACATCTTCAGGCATGTTTTTAACGAAGGACCAACGTTATAACATGGTAGAAAGCTAAACCAAAAAAATCGATTTTGCATTATACCCCCTCTTTACATTCAAATGTAAGTAAAATAAGTACATATTTTTGAGTTTTAAAACAAATCTAAGAAGCTGTGACAAACCTGGTACATGTGAGCAGTGAACTCCACAGAAGTATTATCTAGCATGTTAAGCAAGATTAAAAGAAGCTTTGCAAAGGAGGTATTTAAAATGAACTAAAACTAAGTAAAATATTACAAGCTGCAGAAAATGAGTGGGAAAAGCAGTTTTCTCTTTTAGAGAGAGTTTAGATGTTACCTGGATGTGAAGGCCGTCCACTGCACAGCTGATGGAGTCCAGAGAGGGGACATGCCTCACTGACCCACACTGGTAATTACTGAGGGGAAAAAATATTATTTAGGTATACTCAAAATGCACTCCAGGTTAGTGTTGTCATGCTACTAAAACGTCAAATGTTGATTTTGATACTAAGGAAAAGGATACCAATTTCAATACTACACATTCAACAATTAAAGCAAAATATTAGATCTTTTAAATGGGAAATAGTCCTCAAAATGTTGCATACAATAGAAAGCTGAAACCCATGAATATCTGTGTAATCCTCAGTGACCCAGTAGGTTCATAGTGGTCCATGTGCGCATACTAGTCTATGTGTCTGTTCTGATACAGCTCAAGATCACTCTAAAGCTGTTCAGGAATGATTCACTTCTGTCCTGTGAATGTGACTTTTTAGTATTGATACTTGCTCAAATAGTATCTAGTTTCAATAGTAGTTTTAGTATTGATTAATATCTGATTTCCGATACTTTTGGCAATCCTAGTCTGTAATTACTTTCAGTTGTCCATATATGCAATCCCGATGTTAAGAGCTCTAACAGAAGCCAAAACTTGTACCATATAGCTATAAATGGTGTTTATGTGTCTTGTAGATATTTTTTACATTTTTCTAATTTTTTTTAAAAACTCCTCACCTGCCGATGCTGCTTTTCCGAGACAAAGAGCCACTGGGAGAAGCTGGAGGGGTCTGATACGTGTAGTTAAAGTCCGAGCCCTTCAGGTCCAAAATCACCTAGACATTTAAAAGAAAAATACTTCAAATACTCCAAATGATCTACTACCCTACAGAATTGATATTTGGACTTAAATATGTGTACCTGTTCACTGGCAGGAGGCAGTTTGTGTGGTTCGGCTGTCATGCTGCTAAGGTCCTCTAGAATGGTCTGCAGATGGGTCACCTCTCCGAGCATGTTGATCTCGTGGTCCTGCCAAGAAATATGACAATTTTCCTTTTTCACAATCAAAGGAAATCATAAATGAACAAATCTTAACTTTAATTTAGATCATTTCTATTCTAAATGTATATTGTGTTCAAATATTTTTCTAATGATGTAATGTTTCTTTTCCTTTATCTTATGTTTAATAATTGTTAATGATCCGCTGTGTCTCAAGCTCTGTTACTCAAATTAGATTTAACTCTGAGGTTTGTTTTAACACAATCTGACCAGAATAATTTGATTTTGCTGGAACTGTGACAGGTGATCTGATCTGTGCTGTTAAACAAGTCCCTCTCAAATAACATTATAGTCAAAAGCTGGCTAGCATTAGCCAACAGTTTTTCAGTTAGACACTCTTAGATTTTTGTTGAAAATCAAACACCTAAAAAGGACATGAAAGCTCGCATTGATCACAGGCTCCTGAAAATGTGCTGCTTAAATCCATTTTGCATTTTTTCTATCTAAAAACTTTTTGGGGCTGTTTGCTAACACCTGCATTGCATGTAACACTGTATGGCATTAAATCTATACCCATGGAGGCCAGCAGGTGACGTCTTCAGGCTATGTTATAGGTCAGATCTGTGGAAGGGCGACAGTAACAATGCATACTTTTGGAGCAGTGAAAACACCATGTCATTGAAAAAGCTAGATAAACAGCATCTACCTGAAAACTTACACATTGCACCTTTAATTTTTATTTATTTTGTATGTATTCGTAAGGTTACAGTTTTGACAAATGCAAGCTCAGGGTGTTCTAAGGTGGTACACTTTAAAGTAAATAAAGTATTTAGTGTGTTGTTACCAGCACAGGTTTGAGCATGGTGACAAAACTGCAGTATCGGGCGCGTTCTTCTATCAGAGCTTTACGCACGGCCCTCTTCTCCGTCTCCTCCAGAACAGCATAACGCACATTCACATCCTGTAAGGCACTGTCCAGCTGCCCCCGCACCTCGTCTTTACCTGGAAACACATGCACAACACACAGGAGGGTCAAGTACTCAATTTTGATATTTAAGTTTTAAAATGTACTTTAAGAGTAAAAAGTAAAAGTATTTCACACAAATGTTGTTAATTTGTTATAGTGTTAAATGCAGTGATATTGATAAAAAAAAAAAAAAGATAGATTTTGGTCACAGTAACAATACAAATCAGTGTGTGAATTTTTCTTATGGATTTTGTGTATTTATTTTTGCTTGCTCGAAGCTGAAACTTGAACACGAAAACTTACTCAGGATGTTTCCAAGTACATGGTAAAAAAAAAAATCTTTTTACTTTTCAGTCCAGTTCAAAAATGTAGTGGAGTAGAAAGTAGAGATACCTTTTAACACACTCTACACACTGTGGAACAAATGTCTATAAAGGGTACAGAGTGATTATTATGCATATTAAAGCAAATATAATCTGTTAAACCAATGTTTTGCTTGTTAACCAAAACATTGGTTTTACTTCTCCAATGTTTTTTGGGGAAGTAAAATTATGATTTGAATCAACATGCTCAAACTAAAAGCTGCCAGGATTACTGATGTTCAAACTGTGAACGGAGGAAGTATGTGATTAAATCCAACTAGTTACGATAAACGTTTTGCACATTGTTAATATAAATGCAAGACTGTCTGGACACGTGCTCGGCTTCAGAACAGCTCATTCGAAATGAATGAGTGGAGTGGAATACTGTATTCGACACAGAAAGCACTTGGCGGTCTGCTTTTGTCAAAACCTGCTGTTTTCACACAAAAAAACTATAAAATGAAATAAATACATCTATTACAAGAAAAAAAATGCCCTTGCCTTGCCAAACTGAAGAAAAGTTCATATTTGCTTTAAGGTGCATGGCCTAAAATCAACCAGCAGATGGCAGTAGAACACCAAACTCCCACATGTACACATCAGTTTGACCCTTTCTCCTCTAACAGTCTCTATGGCTACTCAAGCTGATAAAATAAGAAAACACTACCAGGTCAAAAACTCAAGTAAGATAGAGTGCACTTTGCTTCAGTTCATAATGAAGCTTTGTAAGTTTGAGCAATGATTTACCAATGAATTTGACCATTTAGCTTTAGAAGATCATTGGGAAAACACATCCAACTATTTTGAGAAGCACCAGTGAGTCAATAATGTTATGAAATACAAATATAAAAATACTAAAATGATTGAATGCATGAAATAAGTCTGGGTTCCTAAGCATTGTAAAGGGTTTGTACTGTATATTATGAGAAGAATCATGAGATTACACAGGTATGGTGTACTTTAAGATCATAACCCCGCCTACTCCAGGAAGCTCTGACCAATCAACAAGATCTCAACATAAAAACACAGATAACAGATGAGTAAAGGAATACAGATAATGCCATAATGTGGAATGTTTCAGGCAGAGCAATAACATCTCCAGGGAGACAAGCAGGCGGCAGACCACAACCAGAAAAGCGACATCCTGCACCTGCACGTTTCACTTTGATTGCTGCTATAATAAAAATACATTTATACGTTAAAGGAACTGTAGCTTGTGATCTTAGTGGTTTATAAGTACAATAATCACAGATGGACCTGGATTTAGGCCTATCACGAGAACACATGACAGGTATAACCTGTCACGAGAACACATTTTGAATCACGATATATTGTTACAGAGATGTACTGATAAACGATATTACTGAAAATATTTCATGCCACACACACAATAACAAAGATACAAGAAAATCCTACTAAAACGTTTTTAAATAGACACTCAATAGTCATTCCAGGACATGAGCTGCAACAGATAAATGGCAAGATGAAGGAATAATTAGACATAGAAGTTATTTTTTCAACCCTCTAACAACTCAAATCTTTTTAGATTGCAACAAAAATAACCAAAATCTCCCCATTATCGCAAAGAAATTGTACATATGAGAAATACTGAGCCCCAAAATATATTGTTCCAGCTTCATATATTGAATGAGAAGTCGATTGTGTTGATCGTGACAGGCCTACGTGGGTTGACAGAGCCTTTGCCTGCAGATAGACACAGACACAGAGACACACACACACACTTTTCTCACAGAGGCTGCACTAGCACTGATTCATGATTGGCTGCAGGTAGTGGGGTGGTCGTGACCATTCAGAGCAGAGAGTCCTTTGAGTGGATAATTATCTTTAGAACCAAAACACCAAACTCTAACATTAGCAGCTTCTCATGCAAGAATAAATCAGCATTACAATTGTTATCAGTAAAAGCTCCATTTGATCTGAAAATGTTCACCTCGTATCTGGGGACACAGACAGGGTAATATTTACGTAATCTAAAATCAAAATCTGTCCCTTTAAGTTGTATTAGGTGGCTGCAAGACATTCTACAGTGTATGGCAGGTCTGGAGGAGTGGAAAACAGCTGTAGGCCCATGTGCACTGTGAGCCCGGTTCAGGTAACTTTCCACATTGACACACATGCAAACGTTTGGTTTCTATGCTTCTTGGGGACATTATATTGACTAAAATTGATTTCCAGAGGATTGACACTAACCTTTAACCTAAATTCTAACATTAAAGTCAACGTGTAGATGTGTTTTACTGCCTTAAAACATGAAAACAGAACTAGTTTTTCAATTTTTAAATTATATGCAGTGCTCCAAAGTTATTCCTCACTTACCTTATGCATTCTGAATATCCTAGCTATTCACCACAATGAAATTAAAAGCTCTCGTCACAACTTTCAGAGACCAGAGCGGAGTTTTGCCAGTGCCAACAATGATTAGCATGCCAACAGTGCACTTCCTGATGATCGGACAATAAAACACTTGAAAACACCTCAAGAGCTGCTTTCATCTATTTAAACTGTTACTTATGGTACAGAATTTACATCACGGGGACCTGATTCGTGCATTCACATTTCAGTCCCCTCAATGTGATAAAAACACATCCCTGCACACACAGACACATAAGAGGCTACAGGAGGAGGAGGTGAGCTAAAGTTCAGGCCAGAAACAACCACCTTCTGTGCTCAAAACTTTACCTCATACACAGCACAGCACAGGCTCAAGTTTGGAAAAGATGAGGCAGCTTCACACACTACACAAAGAAGCCTGGGTGGGTATCAGGAGTGAGGATAGAGGTGGGTGGTATATTGTCAAAGAAAGTCAAAATATTGAGAAAGCAGAATACTGACAAAACTTAAAAGGTCCTATATAGCACACAATTCATTTTTGTGAGATTAAAGCCATGTTATAATGTTGTCACCTCCTCAAAAACATAGTTGTGTTTTGTTTCATTCACACATGTTTGGAGATGTAAACAGACTAACTAGGATTACTCAAAGCTCAAAATGTTCTGTTCCATCTTATGATGTCATGCAGTGGTAGTTTTCAAGTTAACAGCCACCTTTTATCTTTTGTTCAGTAGAGATGGGCAATTCCAGGGCTGAAATTATCCAAATGATTCCAATGAAGGTGTGTGGAGTTTAAAAACACAGTGGAGGACTTCCTGTTTTACCACATGACATCATAAGGTGGAACGGAGTGTTTTCTGTGTGAGAGAAGGACTCAGCCTATTTTCTTGACATTAATAATCAGATGATATTTTTGCTAGGAATGGTATATCAGTTGTCAGTGATATCAGCACACTCCTCCAGATACCGGTATAGGTCCAACATAAAAAATTTGCTGATATCTGGCATTGATAATTCTTCCTCCACTGTGCACTTTCTGTCTGTGTGTGTCGATGTGTCACTCCCATTTTATCTTTTTAAGCAGACTAAATGAGCAGACAAAAGCAATAAATTAATTTGTAAACTTCACTATAACTTAACATAAATTTTATCTGTACTAAGCCTCCAGAGAATCGATGCATTGTTGACTTGTTGGTCACATGGACAACGTGTTACACAAATCACCACTACCTTATATAGATGTTCTCCAATGAAATGAATGGGATTCTCACTTAAGCGGAAGTGCCAACAAAAAGAAAGTGCAGCTTAGTCTTATTTACTGTTAAAGCGGGCGGGGCGGAATAAGGTCAACAGATTTTAAAATCCTAACACAAATATTGGTATCGGCACAAAATCAAATACACACACACAAAAAAAGAAAAGAAATAAATAAAACAACATACCCCTAATTTTTGCAATAGATTAGAAATGCGCCAAAATGTCTTGGTTGAGGTTCAAGTATTGCACAAGAAGGGAATGGAATTTAAAGGTGCACTACGCAAGTTATTGGGAGGAGGGTCTGCCATCTGTTAGTCTCCATGGAGATGTTATTGCTTTGTTTGGAATGGAAACCGTCTTGCATTTGTGATATTTGGATGTTTTTATCGCTCAAACATACCATGCATTCTTACTGAGAGCCAAGCCTCTCCACAGATCTGACCTGAAGCTGGTAATGTCACCAGTGATACATTGCAGCACATAGCAGACCTTCCACCAGAAATAAGTATAATATGTAGTGGTGTGTGGATTTGAGGGTATTAGTCAAACACAGGGGCAATAAAGGGGTTTTCTACTGGCATTTGGTCTTGTCAGCAGGGCAGAGTAATCTTCACCTGAAATCTTTACGCATTTTGTTGGCCATTTTTGGTTGTCGTTAGTAATGGAAAACAGGTTTTACTTCTATTTTTAGCAATCTGTCAGAATCATACATCTCCTCCCATAATGATTCCTCTTATCGATGCTGCTTTGGGCTGCTGTATCTTTGAATGGGTGTCTGTCTCAATAACGCAATGTAAAGTGTAAGAAAATTTTGAGGAGTTTGTTTACACCTTCTCCTCTGAAACTGAGCAGTTTAACATTTAAACATTTTTAGGTAGATAGTCATAATGTTGCCTATACTCATGTCTAAATACTCCCATATTAAGTTAGATCAAATATAGGCTTATAAAACTAGATACGTAAAAAAAAAAAAAAACATACAATTTTATGAATTAGGAATCAATAAGAAAATCGTTAAGAAACTGGATGGATAAGAGGAATCAACAAAGCCATTGATAAAATCTCATTGATTCAGTTTGAATATGAAATTATGTCACAAATTTTAGAAACAAACCAACCAAAAAAAAACAAACACTAAAAACAAAAAAAAACTACAAAAAACTAAAACTCCACAAACTAAAACAATTAAGACTGCTTGGAATTCTACTGGAACATGAACCAATCGTCAAGCATAAAATAAGCTTATTAAGCTTAGCCATTGCAGCTAACGCCTTTTGAATAGCGTCCAATTAGCAAAAATAATTAGACATCAAACTACAATCAGATAATGCTTAAAACTGCCATTAGCGTCTGTTAGCCGCAACGTGTATTCATTAGAGCTATTTTCTCAGCTCTAAACAGGTTTGTTAGCATTCCTCTGTAGAAGGTAACACTAGCCTCGGGCCGAGTTAAATCAGGCCCACACCAGGGGAATTATGGGTATTTTGTCTCTGTGTGCGTGTATGCTAGTCCACAGCCCACACGGATCAGAATACACCAAGACTGACTTTAGCGGTGTGTAGGAGGCAGAGGAAGGCTAGCAAAGTGTCCAACAAGCAGAAACAGGTTGAAGATTAGATGTAATAGCTCTAGTGTAGATCCCATTGGCAAGATTTCAAAGCATAAGTTTGCATCATTTTGGGCTTTGATCCATCCAGAGGATTAACATTATTACATAGGTTATTATCTGCATGACATCAACCAGTTAAGTCTATAATGCCTGTAGTGGCAATTATAAGCTATAGAAAGTCTTATAGAGAAAGAGATGACCTTTGTGGAAGTAAACATGGTACATTGCCGTTTTTTTGTCAATAATAAGCTCAGGATTTTATAATGGAGAGGTCAGCCAATCCTCTGTCAGTAAAAGCGTTTGGTTTGGAGCAGACAACACTTTGGAGGAAGACATTGGACTTTTTTGTGTTAAAGTTGATATTTTTTAGATTCAGGAATTTTTGTTTGAAATGCTGTATCTGTTTTTTAAAGAAGACAAAATAAAACAATTGGGGGGGAAACAGTGATCATTTAAAGGGAACAACAGTCAGTGTTATATATAAACATATAAATATATAAATATATATATATAGATAATGCTGCATTTTTCAACATTCTATAAACCAATAATATTTAATACAAATGGGGGCAGCCAAAACTAGTATTTTTCAAAGAGTTTTCAGAGTTTTGTTGTAATACAGTGAGTTCTTGGTCTAGTAACTGATAGAAATGATCAGGTTCAACATTTGTGCATTTACCTTTTAGATATTTCATGGCAAAGTACAATGTAATCAATACGAAAAACTGTCTCTTGCCCTCATCTGGGAGAATGACATCATAGTCTAGAGTCTGAAAACCACCAATACTTGTGGGACTAGTGGGGGTCAGAAAGGTCAAAAGCATGCAATAATGATCATATTACAGTTAAAGGTCCTATATTGTGGAAAATTGATCTTGTGAGCTTTAAGTCATGTTATAATGTTGTGACCTCATCAGAAACATGCCCTCAGTTATGTTTAGTTTCATTCACGCGTGTTTGACTTAACCTGCATTTTTCATCCGTCTCCATCTTCAAAGCTCAAAAAGCTCAGTTTCATCTTGTGATGTAATGAAGTGGTAGTTTACAGCTACCTTTTACCTTTCGTTCATTAAACATGGGCAATTCCAGGGCTGAAATGATCCAGATGATTCTAGTGAAGGCGTATGGAGTTTAAAAACACTGTGGAGCACTTCCTACATTACCACTTGAGAGAAGAACTTAGCCTGAATATGCAGGGTTTGTGTGTTAAACATGTGTGAAAGAAACAAAACAACTCCAGGTATGTTTTTGATGAGGAAACAACATTATAACATAGATCAGAGGCCCCTTAATCTGTCTCAGATCTGTCTCAAGGCAGCTGTGGCACAGATGAAGCACGACCACCAGAAGAGACAGAATGGCCTCATGTTAAAAGCTTACACAAGAGATGCTTAAATGTACGTATTAACCCACTTTATTATTATTTTGCTATTGTGTTGGTAGATCAAGATATGAACATTAATAACAGACAAATCAGGCTATAACTGCTAGCCTCAATAAGTGTCATTTGACTGGAGCTAAACACTATGGGTGACATCGCACTCACTTAGTCCACTTCTTTATACACTCTATGGTTATGTCTCTTAAGTCTTTAAATGGTCATTTATCTTCATTTTGATTGCATGCTTCTCATTCTCCTGCTGTTCTTGAACTTCACCTTGCAACTCTGGAATTTCCCAAGGGGCAAATATCTCATCTTAATCTCATTGCTCTATCTGGAGTTATAATGGTACCAGCTGGAATAAAGAGCAGTGTATATGAGGATTACACAGCTTAGCCTCTGCTCAGACTCCGCCCTCCTCTCCTGACTCAGCAGCAGTCCGTGTTGCTTGTTCTCAGTTGTTGTCAGTTGTTCAGACTGTGAGCAGATGCATAATTACACAGTACAAGTCCGATACACAGGGAAAAGTTACTCACACTATTATTACAGAGTACAGACAACAATCTCCTCCTTCTCCTCTGCTGCTCCTCTCTCAAACATTTACACTAGTCTAAAGACATGATCAGCTAGATTCATTCAAGACTAAATAAAATGAACAAGTTATTTCCAAGGCCGATACTGACAAAGTAGCTGTATCGTTAAATGTTGATATTGTTTAGATTCAGGAATTTTAGTTTATGTGTTTTAAGCAGACAAAATAAAACAACTGTAAATTATGTTTAATCATACAAAGCTTCAAGCACTTCATTCAGTGAGGGAAAAAAAAATCAGTGATGACTTTTTTTTGTCATATTGTTAAGGCCTGGGTGGGGGAAAAACTGTCTCTTGCCCCCATCTGGGAGTATGACATCATCACATTCTTGCATCTGAAAACTACCAACACCTGTGGGACTGGTGATGGTCAAAATCATGCAGATCATTGCCAAGATCATTGCCAAGAACGGTCATTGCCAAGTTATTGCCAGGAGCGATACTGAAAAAGTACCTGGATCGGGTATGGGTTCCGGGGTATTGATTAAGCTGATATCTGCGTTGGACCTTTAATAGGATGTAATAGTGTAAGATGTAAGAGTATCTGCAGGCTTATTTTGGAACATCTAATAATGTTTGACTTTTACTTCATACAAAGCGGTAGTTATCTTGCAAGATAACTAACACAATTGGATCTCTTGTGTAATAAGTTAACAGTGTTTTAAGGAAATAAGTGCCATTTCCTGTCCCTACACTGGTGTGGGTAAATATTGGGTATCTACAGATACTTAAAGTCAAAGTATCAATATCGGTATCAGAACTGAAAAAAAAAAAAGCTGGATCGGTGCATTCCTAATTGCGAGTATTAATCTTTTTTTTTACTTTGGTGTTCAAGAAGAGCTGTGAATTTGAATCATTCAGAAAAGTTTTATCTGCACTGATCAGCTTGAAGAATGGAGAGGACAGTAAAAGCATCTGGAGCAGGGTTCAGACTTTAGCAGAGGACGTTTGATTATTTTTTTGGGTTAAATTTGGAATTTTTTAAAGTCTAAGTTCCAAAAATTAATATAGAAAAATAGGTTTGGTTTTAAAAAATATATTTAAAAAATTAATACAAAAATAATGAGTAGTAGTGGTAGTAGCAGTAGTAGTAGTGGTAGTAATAGTAGTAATAGTGGTAGTAATAGTGGTAGTCGTGGTGGTAGTGACAGTAGTTGTAGTTGTGGTGATGGTGATAGCAGCAGTACTAGTAGTAGAACCTGGTGTTGGGTTCTTTTTTTTCTTCTTACATTTGACAGTAATAATTTCTACAAATTTTTGACTTTTTTTTATATTAACGGCTAAATAATAAATAACATCCCTTTTTAGAAAATGTCTGCAGATGTCTAATGGTTTTATAGCTTAAAACTGGATATTCAGTTGCAGTTTTAAATTACAATCATTAAAATTGCAAAATTGATCACATTTCAATGATTTATTCAGCCCTAAATACTTAAAAGGCCCTGTACCCAATAGTTCCCATATGTTTGAGCAAAAATGGTCTTGCTCCAGTACAGATTATATTGTATAAACAGCTCTTGAGGTCAAAATAAGTCTGCTGTGTACTGTCTGCATCTAATTATAAAGCGCTCTATTGACCAATAATTAGGAAGTATATATTAGCATGCTGGTTGTCGTTAGCATTACCATGATTGCAACACTCTGCTCTGTGTAAAGTGCTTATGAACACATGATGAATAATTAGGATGCTTGGAACGCATAATGTAAGTGAGGAATAACTTTGAACCAATGCAAACTGTTAAAAATATGAAAACAGAACTAGTTCATTTTAAAGACTAAAAATTAGGTACAAAGCTGTTAAGACTACATATGAGGTAACTATTTCATACACTTTTTCTTGTCCCACCAGCTGCTACCTATCTCTAAAAAGAAGTTACAAATGCTTCTCACTAGTTCTTGCCTTCTGTTAGATGCCCATTACAAAGGACTAGTCACATGACTCATACTATCCAATCAGATGCTGGTATTGGCGGTCCACATCTGCAGCAGTTTAGAGGCAGCAGAAGAAAACATGTTCAGAGATGTTGTAGCCACATCAGTCACTGCTCTGTTTACTATGGGCGGATCCAACTCACGGCTATTTCTGTAATCACGGCAAATTTAGAGTCAAAGAGAATAGTTCAAACCAAATCCATCTTTAGGCCTGAGTAGTATTCCCAAACTAGGTCTTAGAGGGCCAAAGGCAAACTGAAATGAAAGTGTAATTTTCTGAGTGGGCATTGTCACAAGATATAATTTATTTTTGTTTAGTCTGGGTTAACTCCTAGCCTAATCCTGGTTTAGCACCATTTTAGGAAATGTAAAGCAGGGGTGGTTTCCTTTTAAACCTGGTTTAGTCCAAGTCTTTTTTAATCTGCTTTGTTGAATCTTGATGTTATATCATTGCGTTGATTTTATAGTTTTATTCTCATTTTATTACATTTCTGTTGAATCAAGATTTTACTAATAACAGCTGTAATACTGATGTATTCACTGAAAACCCTGAACATGATGTCCCATTTATTGGATAAATTTGGTGGTTTTGTTCTCAAGATGGATAGTCCAATCAGAAAGCAGAATGAACCTCACACGATTCTCTCATTTGGGTTGCCAGTTTCAATGTTATAATCCATTTGATCTAAATCTAAAATGTCCTTTCTGATCTGAATGGTCACTACCTAAACTTATGTGTCCTCTATTTTATTTGCAGGTTAAGGCTCTGGCAACACAGGCTCAGTTGCGAGATTATATATACATACATACATATATACATACATATACATAAATGCATATTTACATACATAATTCATTTACCGAAAATAGTGGAAAAAATATGTTTAAACAGCAAATAAAATGGGAAAAAAATGAATAAAATAGTTTATAGTTATAGTTAAACTGCTCCAAAATTGCGCTTTGACCATTTCTCATGTTTTCCATCTGTGTTTTGTCTGATCCTCAGTGGTCAGACAGACCTGGTGCAGACTCTAGACTAGCACTGAACAGTTTAGAGTTTGGTGTCACTCGGGTGTGAGTGTGCAGTTAGCTCTAAACGCTGTGGTCCTCCAGTCACCATGGCGACCACAGGTGTGTCCGTCTGACACCCGAGAGGTGGGGGTGCGGTCAGGTGACTGCTGGGAAGTGGCTGGGATTACTGTGGCAACGTACAAACTTATCTGACACCAAGTTAAAACACAAATGGTAGATAATTTTCCACCCCCTTGCCCTATGTGGACTATGTGGAAGTAGTTTTGGCTGAAGGTTGTATTTTACTTGTGGGTTGGATACTGTTGCCTAGCAACCATAATGTTAAGAAAGGCAAAAATGTGTCTAAATTACCGAGTAGTTACAATTTTACCAAAATAAATTATAACATGTTTATTTCTTTAACGTTAGGCCGCTGTGGTCATCAAGTAATCGCACCAGAAATAACTAGAATAGGCCATTTTATTGCCAAAGACCAGTCTCTCCCTCTGCCTCGATGTTTGCAATGTGTTCTGCCCCCGCTCCCCTCTCCCTGATCCAGCCATAGCTCCTCACCTTCTTTCCACTTTTTTCTCTCCTCTGGTGCTTCTTATCATTATAATCCAAGTTATGGAAAGTAAAAGACTATATTTTTTTACATTTTTGAGTGAACCTTAAAGACCTACTTTAACGCAAGGATAACACAGGTGTTTCTGCCAATAGGGGTAACACACACATGCTTTTAGGTTTAATATATTCCAAATGTAAAAAATTCCAGGGAAATCCACAAAATTTAAAAGTGGATTTCTCTGGAATTATTGGTCCTATGAACATAAAATAAAACTGTAGTGATCCTGACTCCCTGCTCTGCAATATCTATATCTGAGATATCAAATGTCCACCTGTCTGTGTTTTCAATAACATGGAACAAAATCGAGATTGAGAAATATGGGAGGAAAAAACTTGATTCTTTTTTTTCCTATATCTCCCAGAACTTGTCAGTTTTTGTCACCAAAATTGAAATAACTACATTTTTTAATTTTTTTTATTGTACATATCATGGTGAATTGTGATTAATCCAATTGTAGGTCCTGTCGTGGATCAAACCAAATTGTTACACCCCCTTTTTTTAGCCTATACCAATATCTGGTATTTGTCTTGTTATTGTGGCCTGATATTAACTGATATTAAGTTTTTAAAATCTATAGTACAGACCAAATGTATCTTATAGTGAACTACACTAGAACTAAACTATAGTGAATTACAAATTAATGTATTGCTTTTGTAAAAATGACAACTCTGATGCCCAGAGGACAAACTGGGAATGAAAAGTGTTCACCCAAACTGGGGCAGTACAAAAAAATATCAGTGCCAGATATTGTCAAAATTTTCAATATTGGAACAATAATATTATCTGGGAAAATCTTCAGATATCACTGATAAGTGATATACTATGCCTAGTTTAAACCACCATAACACACACACACACACACACACACACATCCATCCAACATCAGGTAGAGGAATTCTGTTTTAGAACTTCACACTTCAACTTCTATTCCACAAATTGCCACTTAACACATGTAAAACTATGATAAATATTTATCACAGGTAGTATGCACCAAACCAAGTCAGAATTACAAAATGAAAATGTGTCACTTTTAATGGATAAAAGATGAATACTGAATATTGTGCACCTGGGTTCTGCATGCATAGCAACAAAAACCCAAAGTTCATTGAGAGGTTTAGTACAAAGCCGAGGAATTATGAAATTTCTGACAGCAGTGAAATATGGGGTCAGGACCAGGTCAGCTATTCCCATACAAACATATGAAACATTTTCTGCAGGGTATCATTTCTGAGCTAAAAAGATGACATATTCTTACCTTTCTTGACTTTCTTCTGCAGTTTGATGGTGTCGGAGGACTTCTTCTTTATGTCAGCTCGAGCCTTTTTGTACTCTGAACAGGAATGAAATAAAAAGAGTAAAACATAAGATTAAGACAAAAACATTATATTAAAAATAATATTACAACACTAATATGTGGGAAATTATTGATTTCCTTGACTACTGGACCAAATCAACTTATGTGTGTTTCTTAACGCATACTCATACTTGCCTGGTCAGCAAGTATGAGTATGCGCAAGTCGTTGCTAATGCTAATGCTGATTTCAGAGTAATAAATATTGAAAAAACAGCACAGACTGAAATAATCTACCCCTACAAATAATACTATAGTCTTTACAAGAAATGTATTTATTATTATTAACTATATTTTTATTTGTACATTTACAGTTGTATAATTATACCTAATTTGACACCAGTCCTTTGCTTTTCTTGCTACTTATTTTGACTATATTATTACAATTTATATTTTTACTCTTTGTTGTTATATTGTGATGTGTGAGCTACTGTGTCCAAATAATTTCCCTTGTTTGTAAAGTTTGTAAAGTTTATCTAAGTCTAAATTTAATTGTGGTGTTATGTCAGATGTAATGTTTTAGCAGTTAGTATTAGCAGAGACACACAAAGGCACACATTTGTAGACACAGAAGTGTCCTTCAGTGTTCACCTCATTTGTAAAGTGACATCTACCTGCAGCTCCCTGGCCACTGTGTGATCTGTCAGGACTGACTGATTTTGACACGACTCTGACTCACAGGGATTATATTAGAGTGGAAATGGCCAGACTGATAGCCCCTAGAGACCGGAGCTAGCCAGGTGCTGTTATGCGCAGAGCCTATAGTACTAGATAACAACTAATTGGCATTCCTCAGAGTAAACAGGCTTGTACCTTTAGCGTGGTCCTTGTCCAGCTGACTAGCCACTTTCTTCCACTCCTCCATCTTCTGCTCCAGAGGAGAGATGAGGCTTTCGGACAGAGCCCTGACAAAACACATTCTGTTAGAAAAGTACTTTGAGAAATGTAAGAGGAGCGTAGACTGCTTCAAGTATTCCATAGGAGTCAACTACACCTTACTTGAAGGCCCTGTATCTGATTTGTTTCCTATGTGTTTGGGTGAAATCGGTCTTGCCCCAGCACAAATATATTGTATAAACAGCTCTCAAGGTCAAAATATGTCTGCTGCATGCTATCTAGATCCAACTATAAAGTGTTTTACTGTCCAATAAGTGTGTGTTAGCATGCACTTGTTAGCTTGTTGTTAGCTTCACTTTCATATCCAAACTCCCTTTTGGTCTTCGAGAGTTGTCAAATACTCTTATAAATTCATAACAGTGAATAGTTAGAATGTTCACAACTAAAGGATACAGGTTTTTAGCAATAACCTGTACCTGAAGAAAAGCAAGTTATAAAAGTTTAAAGTCATACTATCGAACATTCTATGAAAATCAACCATCGCCATTAAGAAAAGTTACACAGTGCGCCTTTAACATATGACTGCTCCTTCTTGTTTTGGATCAAAGTGTGCCGTTCCGTTCCCACACTGTCATCTCCTCTCACAGCAGCCCTGCCCTGTCACTGGGAGATTACACAGAGATGATACTTCATGTACTACTACAGAGTCAGGCCTGTCAGGTACTGCTTTACAAGTATCTAAACATGGATCACTGTCATGCCATTCAAGTGAGGCACAGTAAGGATAGGAATGTACACATATGGGCGAAATACAGGTACTGACACTTATATGTGCTCCAAGTCCATAGAGCTATAGTACTATATATTTCAACAATATCCAAATAACATAAGCTTCAAATTTGATGTAATTTTGAGCATTTAGTATAGGTCTTGCTCATGCTTAAAGTTAAATACAGGGTGTTGTAAGTAGCACATCAAAAATATGCACAATAGTTACTGAATATTAAAGGGGGTATTACGCAAAATTGACTTGTTGGAGCTTCAACAATGTTTATAATGTTGTTCCCTCAACAAAAACATGCCTGAAGAGTTTTTTTTGTCATCCATGCATGTTTGAGTAATTTAGCAATCTCTCCCCAATCACTTTTTGAACCGTCCTTAGCTGTACGAGCCTGTCCAATACACAGCCCACAACCTTACATCACCCATGCTCGCACACAGCCATTTTCCAAACCTGATACAATGTGAAGTAGTTTCATTAGCAGGATGCACACTGATTGTATTGTAATGGTGCTCTAATGGAGGAGTGACTCAGGGTGGAGAATATTTCAAAACAATAAAAGGTAGCATGGTGATATATATGTTCTGTGTTAGAAATGAATACCCCCTAGAAGTGTAATAACCCCTCTTGAAGTTATTTTCTTATAGTGGAGACCAAACACTCTAAAAACAGTTCTTTGGTCATTGATTAAAAAGGAGAAAAGTGCTTTGGTAAAAAACTGAACCATATTTAAGCCAAACACAAAAAGTCACACCTTCCAAAACCATGGACTCGAGAAAAAAACAAATCTTTGCATAATCCATGACATTAAATAATTACATTTAAAATATCAGAACCACTGGCATTAATAAACTGGTAAAAATGTGTTCCTTACGTTGTAAACAGTTTGAGTTTGGACTCGATGCTTCGGTGCCTCATACACATCCGGGTCAGCGCGGTTCCGATCTCTTTCGTCGCTCCTTTGGGGGTAAAAAAAACAAAATTCCAATGTTACTTTAATTAAATGCCAAACTAGAAACCAGTCCCAAGACACTGCCCCCAGGTCAACCTAGACTAGTTCTCTTTAGTTTCAAGGGTAAATGCACCAATAACAAAACAAACACAACAATGACTTTTTTAAATGTGTTCTGCTACTTACTATTACAATTTCTTAAAGTATTTCTGAAATATTTAGAAACTGGGTAACTGGAAACATAAAATTAGCCCCATCAGACCTATGAAACATGAATGTTGTTGTAGATTTTGCTATTTGGCCAGTGCTGTGATGCAGAGAATGCAGATTGTTTGACTAATCTCTCACAAAACACACCTATTCACACAGTATGGAGTGTGAACAAACACAAATCAAGCCACTACCCCATAAAAAGGCACAGTATGTACAGTACCACAAATAATGACAAGTCTAACCCACAAATTTTGGATAACCACTAACACGGGGATTTGCAAATTTTTAATAGTGGACGAGGTAGTAGTAGCGGTGGTGGCAGTAGTAGTGGTGGTATTAGTGGTACTTGTAGCGGAGGTAATAGCGGTGGTAGTAGCCGTAGTAGTTGTGGTAGTAGGGGTGTTAGTGGTGGTGGTAGTAACAGTAGTAACAGTAGTAGTAAAAGTAGCAGTAGTAGAAGTAGTAGTAGTAGTGTCCTGGCATAATGGTAGTAGTGATGGTAATAGTAGTAGGAGTACACTTTTCCCATAGTAGCCATTAATGTTTTGCTTCTCAGATTTGGAAGGAGAAATAGTAGTAGCAGCAATAGTAGTAGTAGCGATGATAGTACACACTTTCCCATAGCCGTTACCAAATAACTACAATACAAAGCTGGCATTTAGAGTTTTGCTGCTCAGATTTGAATAGGAGTGGGAGTAGCAGTCATAACAGCAACAGCAGTAGTAATAACAGTAGTAGTTATAGTAGTAGTAGGAGTAAAAGTAGTAGTTATATTAGTAGTAACAGTAGTAGTTATAGTAGTACAGTAGTAGAAACAGTACACATTTTTCCATAGTAGCCGTTGTCTGCTGACTAAAAAGAGATGGTATTTAGAGTTCTGCGGCTCAGATCTGCGTGACATTTGGAGGGGGGGGCACAAATGTTGACCCAGACGGAGTGTGAGGAGGAGACATGGATCCACAGTGGCCTTCTGTCCAACGCTTGCTCACATAAAAGATGCTCTGTGGACGCCTTCTGGAGGACGCCGCTCAGAAGCACTGCGCTCGTGTGAAAAGCTGGAACGTTTGATTGAGAACGTGAGAAGGAGAAGACAAGTGGATAGCAAAGGAGATGAAATTGGTAGTTTTGTACTTGATTTTATTATAATGCATACATTTACTAGCAAGAGGAGAACGCAGGAGCGAAGAGAAGGGGCAGGCAGGAGCAGAGCCAGAGGAACAGACAGGAGCAGAGCCAGAGGAGCAGAGTCAGAGGGGCAGAGAGGAGCAGAGCCAGAGGAGCAGAGTCAGAGCAGCAGAGTCAGAGCAGCAGAGTCAGAGGAGCAGAGTCAGAGGAGCAGAGTCAGAGGGGCAGAGAGGAGCAGAGCCAGAGGAGCAGAGACAGAGGAGCAGAGTCAGAGGAGCAGAGTCAGAGGGGCAGAGAGGAGCAGAGCCAGAGGAGCAGAGACAGAGGAGCAGTGTCAGAGGAGCAGAGTCAGAGGGGCAGAGAGGAGCAGAGACAGAGGAGCAGAGTCAGAGGAGCAGAGTCAGAGGAGCAGAGTCAGAGGAGCAGAGTCAGAGGGGCAGAGAGGAGCAGAGCCAGAGGAGCAGAGCCAGAGGAGCAGAGTCAGAGGAGCAGAGTCAGAGGGGCAGAGAAGAGCAGAGCCAGAGGAGCAGAGTCAGAGGGGCAGAGAGGAGCAGAGCCAGAGAAGTGGAGTCAGAAGACCAGACTGAAGAAGATCCAGAGGAGCAGACAAGAGCAGAGCCAAAGGAGGAGAGCCAGAGGAGCAGACAGGAACAGGGCCAGAGGGTACTGAGCCAGAGGAGAAGACAGGGGCAGAGCCAGTGGAGCAGAGCCAGTGGAGCAGAGCCAGTGGAGCAGAGCCAGTGGAGCAGAGCCAGTGGAGCAGAGCCAGTGGAGCAGAGCCAGTGGAGCAGAGCGAGAGAAGTAAATAAAACGAAAGAAGTTTTAGTTTCAATTCAGATAAAAAAAATGTTTATTCTAAAGTTGTACGGGTGGGAAATGCATATCAAAAAATGGATAATATCGCAAGAGATATACTCAATATTCTAATTTTGTATATCGTCTATATTCAAAACAAATGACCTCAAAATCACTTTTTCTGCTGGACTTGAACCTTCACAAAGACATGTACAGGCACATTTGAGCACATTCCTCATGTGTTGTTCTTGATTAAAAAGATGATTTGAGGTTGAGATAATGCTAGGCTGTCCTGAAAAAACAATTGTTTGTCAAGTGTGACATATTGCTGCAAATATATATAAGTAAACGATAATATTGAAACTACACCATAAAGCAGAATTATCCCCAAAAACAATTCTGAATGTACAATACTGTTAAAACACATGAGCTGCAATAAATAAATAGGAGAATGCAGTCCTAGAAGTAGGGATGAGCAATTTCAGTAGGGGTATCATCCAGTATAGATTCTCCAATAACGTATTGGCCAATATTACAATTTGATACAGATATTTTTTTGGTGCTTCCTGATTGTCTTTGTGCCTTTTTTGAACAGATTGATGAGTCAAAATGGAAACAGAAAAGCATTAAATGGCTGTATATTTACGCAAACCTGCAGCTAATTGTTTTATATCCCAGTAAAACATATTGCTGCAGAATAAATTGCAAAAATCTGAATATTTTACATTTTTCTGTTATTATTATTATTATTATTATTATTAATTAAAAACGGAAAAGTTCATGTCTGATTGTTACTTTAATTTAAGATCAATTTGTTGGCCTAGCTGTGGACATCGTATTTCAACTTTCTAAAGCTCAAATCTTATCATCCTGCAAAAAAAGAAAAAAAAAATACCCAAAATTAAAACTAGTACAAAGAACATACCCACGATAAATACTAACCCCCAAAAATTATTGTCCCATGTATCGTGTATGGAAAGATAAATCGATATAGTAATTATCATGACAGGCTTAGATAACGAGATATTAATTTTTGTCATCACTGCCAAACTGTATTGAGTTGTGCCATTTCCTGTCTGGCATACAACACCGTCAAGTGAAGCCTTTACAAGCTTTTTATAACCTATGCTATAAAAATGCCTTTACATCTGCTGAGCTTTTCCATCTTCACCATCCCTTGAGCTTTGTAACTGCCCCTGCCTGGCTGTGTCTCGTATGAAGTCCGGAGCTGTGCGGGCTGCCTCCTGGAGTTTGTTCTCTCACTCCAACAAGAACAAAATGACTCATCGGCCATGCGGCCCACAGCGCTGAGTCACCAGCCAAAAAGAAATGATGAAAAAATGAAAAACATCTAAAGAGATAAGGAAGAGGAGGGAACAGGAAGTGATGTCGCAGTGCCACGCCTGATCAAATATACCTCCCACGACTTCCTGTAAGCGCTTATCCAACTTTCATTTTATCAGACGTTCAGGAAAATTAAACAGGTCAACATTGTTATGAGATTTGACACCATTGCGTGTAAGGAAGTTGGGTGTTAGACTCCTGATCTCGCTGAGTAGAGCGTGTATGTCCTCCCTGTGTTACTGTGGCAGAGTGGTTATCCTTTCTGACAGCTGCCACTTCAAATCTGGCTCTAGGCTAAGGTAGTTAAGCTTACCACAGAAGAGGATGACTCATGAGTGAATGAATAATGCCCATACATGAATTAAATTAGATTCAAACCAAGACTAAACCAGGATTACATAAGGTCTAGCCCCGAGCCACATTGAAACAAAATCGGAACTTTGAAAACACCTCACTACCACCAGTCAGCCTTGTTCCCAGTTTGAGAGGTGTTTTTCAGTGAATAAAGTTTGCTTGAACATGCCATATCAAGTGCTGCAGATTACATTGCAAAAATGGCAATACATTAGCCAATCAGAGGCAAGCATGATCCATCTGTATCAAAACAAATGCTTATGAGGAAAAAAATATCACAGGCAGTAAACTCTAAAACTGCAGTGAAATAAACAAATCAGATTGCTGGTGTTAGAGCTTGGCTCAAGGCGGGGCGGAGGGAGTGGTGACCAGCCTGATATCCATTTGTGTAAAAAATACAGTCTCATATCAGTCTGGATGTGTCACGCAACATAAGGCATGCATATATAAACTCAAATCAGCATACATATATTAAAGAGGACCTATAGTGTTTGCTATATAGTTATAATCTATGACACCCGTGGATCATCACAATATTGATCTAAAACGACTTAATAAAAGAAACGAGTCCGCCAACATCCGTACTAGAAAAATGCGGTGCCAAATAGGAGCAGATGTCGTCCTAAACCTCATCACAAAAAACAACTGACAACTGAATTTGTCTGACAGACAGGTGCACATCACGCTATCGATTTGTACCAAAGTCCTACACACATCACTGATTAAGAAAATAAAATTGGAGAACAAAGTAAGTACAGAGCAGTGGGCGTATGCCAGTGGAGGTGAAAACAGCGGTTAAGTGGCAATATCTTGAAAATAAGACTGCTCAAAAATGCACGAATCACTCCAAATACAACTTCGAGAGGGGAAATGAGAAGGGGAAACAAAAGCTCTAAAGAGGCCATTTTGCATAATAGGTCTGCTTTAAAATTGTAATAATATCAGTATTGCACTACTTAACAGCCATATATGTATGGCTTTCCCAATATTGTGCAGTCTTGGATCAACTTTGAAAATCCTTTTGACACGTTCCCCTCCCTGTTCTATGTAGTACCTTTTATAATGGAGCGCTGTGGGACATGTGTGACTCAGGTATGAGGCGTGGACCTGGAGTTTAGGTGTGGGATTATTTACCTTCTACCACAAACCATGAAGACACCAGCGGCCGCCTTGTAACAACTGCTGCATTTTACAATCTGTTATTGCATCGTGAATAAAACAAAGTCGGCAATCTTTATCTGCTGTCTGCTTGAGCAAGTGTCTGGGAGTGTTTGGAAATAGGGAGAAGAGAGAGATAGTAGATCATCCCAAGACCAAACAAGTGCTGGTCGTATAAGTGGTTTGATCTGTGATGGTGGTGATGCTATTTTTGAGCCAAAGCAAAAGTATAAACAGCGTATGCAGGAGAGTAAATGCTGTATCTTTTGACCCCTTATGGATAGGTTAACGCTTTTTGTTTTCTTTGAATAGACACTGTTTGACATTAAGTAGTAATTAGAATATAACTGTAGGTATGTGGGTAAAGGTCATATATTATACAAAACAGACTCTTGTGAGCTTACGTCATGTTAAAATGTTTTTACATCCTTAAAAACAGACCTGGAGTTGTGTTTTGTTTGATCGCACATGTTTGAGTAACCCTTTATCATTAGTCCGTCTACATCCCCAGAGCTCAAAATGCTCTGTTCCACATAGTGAAGTTGTGAAGCAGTAGATTTCAAGTTAACTGCTGAAGTAAAGGTCAAAGGTAGCAGAGATGGGCAATTCCAGGGCTAAAATCATACAAAAGATTCTAGTGAAGATGCATGGAAAACAGTGGAGCACTTCCTGCATTACCACATGACATCACAAGGTGGAACAGAGTGTTGTCAGTTTGACCAAAGAGCACAGCCTAAATATGCAGGGTTTGTGTGTTAAACATGTGTGAATGAAACAAAACACAACTCCAGGTAAGGTTGTGATGAGAAAACAACATTAGGTAGTGGAAGTAGTAGCCGCATATTGTCCAAGAATCAAGAACGGCACGGTTAGCATGCGAGTTGTTAGCATTACAGTCACGCGCCGGCCTTTGAAAAACGTAGTGGAAAATTACGGTGAATAAGGATGCTCTGAATGCATATGGTAAGTGAGAAATAACCTCTGTTTTTCACGTTTTTAAGACAGTAAAAATCAGGTACAGTGCCTTTCAGTACTTTATTATTATTATTTTGAAGTAACAGTAGAACTTATGATAACTTCAGTTGCTTTACTATACAAACCAAGCTGTACATTTAGTTCCCATTCAAATGCACGCTTCTCATTTGGTTATCAGCCCAGTGATTTTCCTCTAGTCAAACTATCTTCTGTTCACTCAGCCCTGCCCTGTTTCCTACCGACATAACTATTTATTTTGTAACAATTACACAAGATGACATCCATGGAACTAATTGCAGCACAGGAGTTCAGACTTGTTGAATCGAGCCCCATGCTGAAAAGAGACGAGGAAAGAAAAATGTAGCTGGACAAGATCAGACACAGGAGAGGGACTTTTATGGTTTTCAGAAATGCTTTTAAGAGGAGTTTCAAGGGCAAGAATATACAAACAAGTCGGTATGAGCGATGCACAATTTTGGAGAGAAAAATATCGAATTGTGATATTTCAGTCAAGTATTGCAATATGTGTTTAAAAAGTAGGTTTACAACACCAGGAGCATTAATATTTGAAAGAAGACTGGAATATGAAGTGATAAACTAATGTAATGCATTTCAGAACATGTTTGTCTAAACTACAGATACATATAAAAAAATCTATAAAAGACAGGATGTAGTTCTTTGCAGAGGGCATTCTACCATCTAAAGTGTCTCTCAAACTTTTCACACCAGGTACCACCAAAGAAAAGATTTGGCTTTCTGAGTACCACCAGATCTAAACCTGGTGTATCACAGTACTATTCCAGGCCTAATCAGGTGTAAAAGTGGACTGCATTATTTCCACTGAAGTTCTAAACAAGAAATGATCCATAGGAGGACAAAAAAGTGAATAAAATTAACTCTAAATGAGGCAAACCCGCAAACTGAAGGAGCTCACGTACAACTCAGACTGTATAAGGAAGTAGACGAAGTGTGATATCACAAGTTCCATATTTGGAATTTCGACCACGAGTATCATAACAACCAAAGAGCCAATCCAGAGAGGGAGCCGGCGCTTATCAACATTGTCAGTCAAACCTGTTGGTAATGCTAGCCAGAGTGATGCAGGATCATGTAAAGGAGGTTAATATTAACATTAACATTTTAATACCAAAATGACAAGCCTGACAGTAGCAGTTACAGAGAGAGAAGCAACAATTTTCCAATGTAGAATTGGAGCAAGAATCGATGGAGCTGGAAGCATACCCGTGATCACTTACTATTTGGAGCACAGCAGCTAGCAGGTTAGCTATGTCCATTTATATATACAGTCTGATACCATCAGTGGTACATGTACCATTGGTGTTTAAGAAAAAAAACTGATAATTACAGCTTTTGCAATTCCATTGCAATTTGAGTTGATGCATTTGCGAGTTGATTGCAATATAATGTGCAACTCTACTTGGTATCGCCCTATACATAAATAATGTAGTTCCAAGTATTTTGTGAGTAAATTTACAAGAAAAATAAACATTATTCTGTTCACTGTGCACATTTGTAAGAGTATTAGAATTTGAGAGAGGACTGAAATATGGGCGGTGAAAACTGAATTTTTCTAAGCACTCAAACAGGTCAGAGTGACTTCAATACGCATGCATCAACCAAAATAAAACTTTCAATAAGCAAATCATGAGGGAATACCATCATAACCTGGATAAAAGGTGAAACAAGTAGATTTTGTCTAACAACACTGCTCCTCTGTGCTACTCCAGGCAGACACTGAACTGGCATAGACACAAAATGGCCCTGTTTGCCTTTCAGACAGGCCTTCTGCTGGCGGTCAGTTCTCCGTCTTGTGATGTGTGTTTCAAAGCCTCATGATGCTGTGCGAGTCAGCTGTTCCCTGTTACCGCGGTGATGGCTCACGTGACTCCAGCCCAGAGACACACAAAGTGGAGTCAGCTGATCTCAGGTCTGATGGATAATAACACTGGAGCTGACCAAGGGCAAGCCACACAGGGATTCCCCAAAGAACTGCATCTAATCAGAGGGTTTTCAGAATAAATGGAGGAGGTGGTGAGAGGGGCAGCGGCAATCACTTAAAGGAGCTATGGAGCTTTTCTGGTAAGGGTTCGCCAACTGCTGGTTTCCATTTTCCACAGTATTATGTTGACACAATACTAAAATTCCACACTTGATTTTGAGAGGACGGATATAAAAACTTTATTTAGGCAATAGAATTTTTTATATTGAATGGTAGTACTTTCTTTTACATTATGGGCAGCCATGTTTAGACCTTGTGGGCTTGGTGTAATCCCTTGGTGGTCCAGGTTGGTTCCATAGTGGTCCTATGCGGTTTTATACTTGTTCTGATACATCTCAAGACCTCACGCTATTCAGTAAAGGTACTTTTTCGTATCAATACTTGTTCAAATGAGTATCTAGTTCCAATATTAGTTTTAGTATAAATTAATATCTGATTTCCAATACTTTTGACAACCCTAGTATAGGCATTACATTAGCTGACATTGGAATAATCAAAACCTACCTGGACAACTGAGGAATTACACCAAGCCCTGAGGTCTAAACATGGCTGCCAATTGAAGTCAATGGGCCATGCTCAATGGTGCATGTTGCAAGTTTAGCCTTTAGTGGCTAGGCACATCCGGTCCTGCCTGGGGGGCACTATCATTTAATGTTCAAAATCACATATTACTGTTTAAAGAAAGAGTTTTCTTAATATTGAAATCAAGTTAAAATTTAAGTATCATGAGAACACTAATCCATACTGCAAGTAATTAAACAATACAATAATGCAATAATGCCATTCAGAACCAACAAGGACTCTTCGTGACAGTGAAATATCTGGTTGCACCACAGTCTAGCAGCTCTTATGCAATAATTGTGATTCCATTCCACTTGATTGTGTATGAAGAGTATTAGTAATGGTTTCATGTTGTTGCAAGAGGAATGCAGTGTCTGAGGACTGAAATCACAAATATGGTGTTATATCTGTGTAATCCCTCAGTCGTCCAGGTACGTCCCAAAGTGGTCCATGGGCGTATACTAGTCTATGTGGTTTTATACTTGTTCTGATACAGCTCAAGATCATTCAAAAGCTATTCAGTTCATTTCAGTCTTGTGAATGTGACTTTTTAGTATCACTACTCATCTATACTAAATAAGCATCTAGTTTTGATACTAGTTAAATTGTCAGTTTGTGTATGATTTTTCGATACTTTTAACAACCCTAAATTGGATAACCATCTAACGTCCTCATTTTAAATCTGATTTGAAGTTCTGTCTGATGATCCTGTTATTGAATGTAATTTCAAGAGGACTAAGATGACCTCTGCACAGGGCAGGTATTCAAAACTCTCCAAGAATTGAAGAAACTGTGGTTATGGTTGACATAGTATAGTCTCAATAAGGTCGCTTAAAAAACGGATTTGTGGTGTGGTCAAAACAAGAATGCAAGAGACTTAAGATCCTAACTTCTGGACTTTACAGTCTCATATTAAGCAAAAAGGTGTCAACCGAGACTAAACCCAGTCTAAACCAGATCTAAACCAGGCCCTAAAAGTGCTGTACTTGATTTTTTACGGTCTTGAAGAACATATATAACTTATTCATTTTAAAAGTGGTCTAAAGTTATTCCTCACTTGCCTTATGCATTCAGAGCAAATATAGAGGAAAAAATCAGGTATTGGGCCTCCAAATCCTTTCTAAACATCCAGTATGTTATGTTGAGGACACACTTAGTAGTTGTGACAGGTCTCTAGTGCTGAGTGGGTGTGTGGAGTGCTGTTGTGTGACTGAACAGCTGAAGGAGGAGCAGACAGCTGACAAAACAAACACTCATACACAAGTTACACTCATCTGGAGAGAGACGGGACTAACTACTTCACAATCAGACACAGGGATTGAACAAATGATGAAGTTAGATTCAACTCTTTGCGATTGAATCCAGTTACAGTAATGAGTAATCACTAAAGGTAAGGTACTGACAGTAAGCTATGAGTGATAGGAAATCTAATAGTTACGTGTCCCTGAGACGACGTGCTAATCTGAAGACATGGTTATATGGGAATTCAGCATTTTTTGTTTAATGCAACTCTATCAGTAGGTTTAGCAGGCGGTAAGACAGATACAGTCCATCCAGAAGCTGCTGCTCAAGTCCTGACTAGAACCAGGAAGTACGAGATCATAAGTTCTGTGCTCAGGTCTCTGCACTGGCTCCTGTGGATCAGAGAATAGACTTTAAAGCAGCTCTGCTTGTTCACAAGCAGCTGCTTTTTAGTAGAAGTACATCTCTGACATGTTATTGCCATATGAACTATCTCACACTCTGAGGACTTCAGGGGATCGGCCTCCTGCTGATGCCCAGAGTCAGGACTAAACATGGAGAATCAACATTTCAGTTTTATGCAGCTAAAACAGTCTTCCTGAAGATGTGAGACAGTCCTCTACTTTGACAATGTTTAAATCCAGGGTCAAAAAGGTTCTGTTTAGCTGTGCATATGACTGAAATGTTTTATTTTTTTTCTGCACTCTTCTCTTTTAGTGTTAATTTTATGGGGGAGAGGCAGCACCTTCAGTTAAATCCTCACACTCCTTTCTGCTGCCTCCCCGCTTTCTCCTCAATATTGAGACAAAATAATCTCTCTTGTCTTCTCTTCTCTTTTGAACTGTAATATAGGTTAAAAAGGTGAACCTATCAACTTCTTATGCTTTGATTAGTTTGTATTATGATATGAATGTATTTTTTACTCTGTAAAGCACTTTGTCTAGCATGATTCGTACACAAAGTAATTCAAATAAACCTGCCTTGCCCGATATGCATGCCAGGAAACCAAACTGGGCTAGCACAATTAATCATTTCAAAATAATTTAAAATACACTGGGAACTACAATTAAGGTGTCATGGTTTGAATCTGCTAAAACCCAATAACACATCTGGAGAAGTCCATACCATCTCAGATGCCTGCTGCATGCAACAGTGCAGTCCGATCAGCTTCGAAGCAGGCTACCTGCACCAGGTAAGAAACTGATTGGTTGACTGACGTGAGGCCAACCTGTACCATTGGTCCCTCAAACCACCACCAGTCACTTACACTCCATATTCGTACATAAACAAAAGGGGCAAAGTGTCTTGCCCAAGGATACAACAACAACAGAATGCAAAGTCTAATTCAAACAGTATTGAGACATTATATACAATTTAAATTGGATTTGTGAACTAAAATGTAACTAATAATTCACTATAGAGATTGGGTCTTACTACATATCTTTGTAGTTGTTGGTTCATACTTGTACAGTAGTTGTTGGTGGTACTGTTTACTTGCTGTTCAGTGGCTGAGGCGTGACAGAGCAGGTCAGACTCTGGGAGTGGCTCTGATTCACTCGAGGAGCTTCCTCTAAATCCAACTTCTGCTCATACGTAACCAACACACACGCACACGTCAAGTGTTCATGCTTCTTGAGAATATTACATTGCCTTAAATTAATTTCCTGCAGACTGATCCTGACCTTAAGGAGTAATGTCACTAAGACAATGTGATAAATACCCATCCATACATATACAAGTTTAGTAACAGTTATCAGTCCAAACATCAACCGCAGAACAACTTTAAGACAGATATGATAAACCCTTTATCAGATGCCTCTTCCACAAAACTCTGCATGCATCTCCTGCTGTGTACTAATTCCTTGGAGTACTACAACTGAATATTGACCACTGCAGACATTTCGTTTTGGGCATTCTCTGGTTTAACTATGAATATTTGTCAAACTTTGGCATGTCAGTTGCTTGTTGATTTACCTCTTGTTCCAGTCGCCATGTCTGCCACTTTCTGAAATGCATCTAAAAATGCTCCCGTCACCAAGATGGTCGTCCTGCAACAGAAACAAAAATGATTAAACCTTGCCAGGGTTTCCACATTTGCTTGAAATAATTTTCCAGGAGTTTTCCTGGACATTTTTAGTTATGTAATCATAGTGTCTACAAACAGATTACTCCAATCTTATACAATTTTGATGATGAAAAATGTGTAATTAATTTGTGTAAATAATTTGTAATGATTAAGGCACCAAATAGATGGAGAACACCATGAACCAAATCATACAGTTTAAACGAGAAGTTTACATACACTATATAAAAAAAAAAAAACACACAATACTGACTGACATGTAATCAGACTAAACGTTTCCTGTTTTAGGTCAATTAGGATTACCAAAATTATTTCTATTTGCTAAATGCCAGAATAATTAGATAATTTTCCAATTACTTTCTTCAAAGTCAGAAGTTTACATACAGTATGTAGATTACTATGCATTTAAACAATTTAGCAAAACCCAGATAATGATGTCATGTCTTTGGAAGCTTCTGATGGTTTATTGACAACATCTTAGAGACACACCTGTGGATGTGTCTAAAGGCACACCTGAAACACTGATTCTTTGTCTAACATCATGGGAAAGTCAAAAGAAATCAGCCAAGATATCAGGAAGAGAATTGTGAACTTGCACAAGTCAGGTTCATCCTTGGGTGCAATTTTCAGATGCCTGAAGGTGCCACGTTCATTTGTTCAAACAATTAAATGCAAGTATAACTTGAACTGAACTGTGGAATACGAGGGTGGCAGCATCATGCTGTGGGGTTGGTTTGCTGAAGGAGGGTACTGGTGCACTTCACAAAATAGATGGCATCATGAGGAAAGAACATCATGTGGAAATACTGAAGCAGCATCAAGACATGAGCCAGGAAGTTAAAGCTTGGGTGCAAATGGGTCTTCCAAATGGACAATGCCCTAAAGCATACTGCCAAACTGGTTACAAAGTGGCTTAAGGATAACAAAGTCAATGCTTTGGAGTGGCCATTACAAAGCCCTGATCTCAAGCCTATTGAAAATGTATGGCAAGACCTGAAAATGGCATGTGTGAGCAAGGCAGCCTACACACTTGGCTCAGTTACACCATTTCTGCCAGGAGGAATGGGCCAAACGTCCTGCCAACTTGTGAGAAGCTTGTGGAAGTATATCCAAAACTTGTGACTCAAGTCATCCAGTTTAAAGGGAATGGTATCAAACACTAATGAAATGTATGTAAACGTCTGACTTTGAAGAAAGTAATGAAACATTGTCCAAAAATATCTTCTCTCATTATTTTGGCATTTAGTAAATAAAAAATATTTTGGTAATCCTAATTGATATAAAACAGGAAAAGTTTAGCCTGATTTCATGTGAGACAGTGAGGAAAAAAAGGCATATGTTTCTTTTTAGACAGTGCCTGTAAGCTTCTCGTTTCAACTGTATATAGACAAGTGACTCATTTTCCACATTTGAACTCATATACTGGTTGGCCGATATTTACATATCGGCTATGATCCTTAAATCTCCAGCAGAGGCCGATATTTTGTTTGGCCCAACCAGCTGCCTAAAAATGCATGAAGAATAGATACCTAAAGCTTTACCTGAACACTTGAGTCTAATGAGATGAAAGGTGATTTTCAGAAAGGTAAAAGAATGGAAATATATTAGATGTTCTGCGTTGTTTGCATATGGATGTGTCGGTGTTATTGGTGGTGGACAGTTGATTGGTCAGTGGCAATCCCACACAATTTGCATGCACACTCAGACAATGCCAATAAGTTAATCAAGCCTAATGAACTGCAGCATCAGTTCCATTAGAAAGGCCTGGGTGGTCTCCTCACACACGATGAGGTCATGTGAAGATCCTGTCACCTGATCTACTCTGTTAGAGCCATGGTTCACCTGAGCTTCTGAAACATGGAACAGAACCACCACACAAAAGCCCCATTCAAGCAGGTAAAAGGCTCCGCTTACACTCCGCCTGGCCCTTCACAATAAAAGCCTAATAGATGGCCTTTGATGTATTTGGGAACGGAAAAAGATCCAGTTACATTATTGTGAACTTGTATCAGAGAATGCGATAAAGAGTTGAAACAGCTCACCATAGTATGGGCCTGCCAGTTCTTATAAAACAAGACCTGGAATTTTATCCGATAAACCACTGTTTCAAATGTTTTAAAAAAGAACCACTATTAAATACATAGTTAGAAATAGGGTTGACAAAAGTATCAAAAACCAGATACTAATCAATACTAAAACTATAATCAAAACTATAGCAAAAATGAGCCTTTCCTGAATAGCTGTAGAATGATCTTGAGCTGTATCAGAGCAAATATAAGATCACATAAACAAGTATACGCCCATGGACCACAACTGAGAGATTACAGAAATAACACCACATGGTAATATAAAATTAAGTACTATTATTTAATGCTGAAAATTAGATTATATTGTCTAAATAAAGAATGTTTTGTTTTTGTATTATTATTATCATCATTATTATTATCATCATCACCACCATCATTGTCGTATCCACATCTGTATCGAGTATCAAGTCTATTCCTTAGCACTGAAATCAAGTTTGAAATTTTAGTATGATGACAACACTAGTTAGAAACAAACTAAACATATATACATGTTTTTTTTGTTTGTTTTTTTCCAGGAGGCGTGTTGCATCAATTGTACTGGCTCAGATTCAGAAAAAATGCTGTCTTAGATATTTTGTCTATATCCTGGTTGGTTCTCTCCTTTGGTATAAAAGAGGAAGAGTCAATAGGTGGTACAGAGAGTGAGCATATTGTACAGAGGAGGAACAGTGAATATATGGTACAGAGGAGCAATAGTGAGACACATATTGAGATTATATTTCTGAGCTGTATATTTGATAGCGATTGGTTGGGCACAGATTAGATAAGTGGATTAAAGTCAGTCTGTCTGTCGGTGTGTGTGTGTGTGGGGGGGGGGGGGGGGGGGGGTGTGTGTGTGTGCGTGCGTGCATGTGTGCATGTGTGTGTTCAGATTTAATAGGCCAGGGCTGACCGCTGTTAAGAGCAACTCATCACAGTCCACTCTGGGGAAACCACTTATTCTAATGTAGCCAGACACAACAACACAAAAATACAAGATTTTACTTTGGACTGGAAGTACTTCAAAGTTCTAAAATATACACATTGTAACTGTAGTAACCAATTTTTTTCCTCAGTGTAAGATGAGTGGAAAACTACTGCACACTAGAAGTGCTTGATTATGAATAACTATTTGTATCATAATAATTATTTTTAGTTTATTTTGCAATTTGTGTTTTCAAAGATTGGCTTTATGATAAAACAATGAGCATTAGACAAAGTCTAATTTCATTATACCAATATAGTCTAGGTTGTTTTTAGACTACGGGGCCTCCTGTATTAATGGGAAACACTGAATATTAGTAGATGGAGTGCA
This sequence comes from Periophthalmus magnuspinnatus, assembly GCF_009829125.3. Taxonomy (NCBI): domain Eukaryota; kingdom Metazoa; phylum Chordata; class Actinopteri; order Gobiiformes; family Gobiidae; genus Periophthalmus; species Periophthalmus magnuspinnatus. The sequence continues at coordinate 11,179,930 of NC_047130.1, forward strand.
AGTATTCCTAGTCGACAGGACTTTATTATTAGGAGCCTTATAAACTGAAGTTGTGGTAGTAGAAGCAGCAGTTATAGTAGCAGATGTTGTAGTAGTACACTGCGTAGGACGAGACACAAAATATGAAATTGGGTGTCCACAGGACCGAGACAAGATTTGACATATTTTCTAATGTATAAATTATGAGATTCAATTCTCAAGTTTGGCCTCACAATTTTATTTTGTTACCATTTTTGCTGTCATTGTAGCACTGCTACTTGTATCTATAACTCACTATGTAACTCACAACAGATCCTGTGGCTCGAGATCTTGTCCCATCCCTATATTATGGCCACTTGCTGTGTGTGTGTGTGTGTGTGGGGGTGTGTGTGTATGTGTGTGGGGGTGTGTGTGTATGTGTGTGGGGGTGTGTGTGTATGTGTGTGGGGGTGTGTGTGTATGTGTGTGGGGGTGTGTGTGTATGTGTGTGGGGGTGTGTGTATATATATATATATATATATATATATATATTTTTTTTTTTTTTTTTTTTTTTTTTTTTTACAAAAAAGATACATTTTCAGTAAATGGATTCAATCTTTGTTGGTACCCCCCCTTAGACCTTTGCGCTCGCTTACCTGAGCTGTGACTGCAGTTTGGCTCCTTTGGTTACGAAGTCCTCCCACGTGGGATAACTGGCCTGCAGAACACAGAATAAAGCAGAGACATATCATCTCAATATCATCACAAATCAGCTACAACAAAATGTTTGTAGTTTGTCAACTTTGGTCAGAAGGTTAGGCTTTATCAGTAAAAAAAAAAGTCCTTATAAGGACTAGAGATTTGGTTAGTCAATATGACTGTGTATCATTAAGAGGTGAAATGATACATACCTCGATATATCGATACAGTTACTGACACAGACAAACCTTATCAGGACTAAACCAGGACAACATTAAAAATGGCATTCATGGCGGGTTAGCAATCATCTTGTCCCCATGATCGTGTGATTGCTTTGGCTGAAATTTTCCGCAATATGGTATCAAATGTATCCGTTTTCATGGAGACAAGCACTACCCACAAGTTACTGGTCAGATCTGCGGAGAAGCCTCGGCTGAACAGTGAGCAGCGAGGAGTTCACCGCAATAACTACCAACTGCTCAGGTTTAATCATGTGACTGTCAAATTTGATCATGTAAGAAAATATTTAATACTCTTAACGGTTTTTATAGTTCACAGAGCATATCAACGCAGTGTTTGTGTTTATATAGTAGCAGGCTTAAAGAGGTACAGCATGACACATGTAGCATATTGGTCAAAGTGTGAATGTGGTAAACTAAGATAACATTCAGTGTTATGATAAAAGTGGCTCCTCAGTTGTCAGTCCAGAGCACAGTTGGCAAAGGACGAGGTAGTAAATATTAACAAATTATAATGAACTACATAATTAACATCTATCTTATGAAATTAATTTACCACTGTAATGGCACCCCTGAAAAAAATAATGTCGGGTATCAGTACTAGGCATTGGCAAGTACTCAAATTTAAGTACTCACAGTTGTGTGTTTTCCCTACAAAAACACCAATAACTGAATAAATGCAAAAAATGTAAGCTTAATGCCACATTGTGGAATATTGCAACACCATAACATCTCTGAGACAAGCAGGTGGCGGACCGTTCATCAGAAAAGTTGCATAGTATAACTTTAAAAAGATGCATAGTATAACTTTAATGTTATAGTAGCAGATTATCTTTCTTTGTCCATGTACAAGTGTAAAAAGGTGAGTTTGAAGACTTGGTCTGCTCCTTCTGGATTCTGGAGACACAGTCAGGAATGTGACAGACTCGAGCCAAAAAACCAACATGTGCTGTGCAGGGAACACTGGACAAAACTCCTCTTTCATACCACTTTATATTATGATCTTACATAAGTAAACCTGTTATGGTCATTTCTTTGAGGCAAAGGGGTTATTTTCATCTAGGGCTGCACTGCACAATATATCACAAAAATATTTATATCATAAATTCACAATATTGGCTAGCTAACGCAATAGTGGATTTTACAAGGAACTAAATATACTGTAATGAAATTTTCCATCTGACAGGCTAAAACTAATATCAGACGTAAAAAACAGCATATTTCTAAGAAGGCTCAAAAGCAAGACCATGTAATAATTCTAATTCTCCACTTACTCTTGTGGATCAGATCTTGAGAAAGGCCTGACTGCTCCATTTTACTATACTTAATTATGAAGTTATATAATGTATTAATTTTAGTTCAAATGTTGATGGTGACAGTGGAAAGGAGAAGGATCCAAAATTATGTTCTATGAAAGTATATAAAAGGCAAGTATTGATCCAGGTTTGGGGTTCCCGTCAAGCATTCATTGACCTGGAGGCCCTTTTGGCTAGAATGACAAAATATAAAAGACAGAATTTTTAGAGAATCCTTTTTCACTTTAATAATTTAGTTGTAATATGGAATGATGATGATGCAAAGCAAGATTAGCTTGGCCTATTCCCTGTGCATAAAGTGAACAGACAGAAGAGGTGTGTAGTATAATCCCGCTCTAATCCTTTTTACATAATCCAGACTACACACAACTGACCGGCTTCACTGACCATCACGCCCCTTCTCCTTCAGCTCTGGTTCATTTGTATAGGAAAGTAAGGTAATTTAAGAATTGAAAAGTATTTTCTAAATAATACTGGCCATTTATTTATTTATTTTTTTAAAAGGCACCGGAAAAAGAACCGGTATTGAAAACCAGGTGACATGTTATGACAAAAATCGAACTGAAGAGTTTACAAAAAAAAATGTGTCAAAATGGCTACAACAGCTACACTGCTGCATCCTACGTGGATCACGGATTATAAGGAAATAAAACTGGAGAAGGAAGTAAGTACAGAGCAGTGCTGGTCAAAATGGCATAGAGCTATGGTGTCAAATACATGAGAATGAAGATTACTCAAACATGATGAATCACTCTGAATATAACTTTGGGTGGGTACATGAGAAGGAGAACCAACTATAATAAGCTCAAACGCGCTGAAAAGTCAATTTTACACAATATGTCTTACCCAATATCAATATGTCCCAATACGACGCAGTATTAAAACTCTACACGTACTGTTCCAGAATGAAATAAACTACAAACTTAAGTAGTTTTAAGGCCGACTTTGGACACCTTTAAACAGTTGGCTCCATCAACGTGATATATATTTGGAGTTTGAAGATTAACCACATCCTTGACTGAATGACTCCCTTTGGCAATGTCCTGACTTAAATATAATGTTTGTTTGTTGTAGCAAAATCAAACTAAAACTAAAATGAATAGACAAAAGTAAAGCCATGGAAGAGTTGCGTTTTGAGAAATGTGATTTGTCCTCTGCCTGACACTGCACTGTTCAAACAGCGGAGCCCTGTTTGTTTGAGCAGTTCTGCTTTCAGAGCAGCAGCCCCACCTCCAGCTAATGGTTTGTGCTGTTTAACACTGGCATCTGTCACAAAAGAGGAGCACTCCATGAAGTCAAACATCACTGACAGACTTGTAACCCACAGGACTCTGAAAGACCCAAGAGCAAACTTACACCCATGTGAACACATATTTGTCTAACTTTCACTTCTACCAACACAAGTCAATGTAATCAAACTAATAAGTAAGAGTAAAGGTTATACTGGTGTATTATAATGAATTATAATTAAAGAAAGATGCATTCCTCGCTGTGTTAGTTCAAAAGTACTCTTACAAATGAACTTAACAAAATTGCTTCCTCGTCAAAGACTTTACTTGAGTTGTAAATCATGGCTGTTGTGAATTGCTGTACTCTTTGGCGCCAAGTTTCTGAGGCCTCTGAGAAAGCTTGGTTCCACAAACCCCACCCAATTCGAGACGCACTGACCAATCAATCAACTTTACCTCCGGTAAAATCTCACTGATTCAGGCCAACATCACAAATAAGAATTTGTGATAAGGGTTTAGAGAGAGACTGGAGCACCCAATTATCGACCCCCTAACTCCTAACCAACTTAACTTGAAATGTGTTCTTAAAGAGCATGTCCCCCATTTTCTCCATCTATCTGAGCAAAATTTGTCTTCCCCCAGTACAGATATATTGTATAAGCAGTTCTTAAGTAAGACAAATATGTCTGGTGCATGCTGTCTACATCCAATTATAAAGCATTTTAATGTCTGATAATCAGGAAGTGTGTGTTAGCATTACCGTGACTGCAAAAGTGGTCTCTGAAATTTGTGAAAACCACTTATAAACTCATCAGACTGATTAATTACGATGATCTGAATGCATAATGTACAAAATGAGGAATAACTTTGGACCACTGCAAATTGTTTGAAATGAACTATTTCCGTTTTTCACGTTTTTGCGACAGCGCCTTTAATGTTCTGCCTGCTAAGACAGGTTTATGAAAAAATATAAAAAGTATTTCTTATTGGCAGTGTCAGGCTCTTTTGACACCAGATTTTTTTTTATCATTATCTAAAATGTTTGCAGAAAAATGGCATCCATCTCCAAACATGTATTTTTGATCACAATTCTTTAGATAATTTTGGGCACAACAGAACTGCAGACCTGTTCTTTACGCATCATGTACTTTAGTTTGTTTGTGTTTACTCAACCAAGTCTTTTATATTTATTTCAGTCCAAATAATGCTCTTGAAAATGCTCTTGTCTCACAATGCTACCTTGGATTAGCTCTCAATTCCTCTATTGTTTACCAGATTATCAGATTAAGCACAAGTGTGGCAGGATTAGAGCGTCTTAATGAGGAAAACACCATTATTTTAGTCTTATCTTTACAACACGTTTCTGTCTTAAGCTGCACTGGCTACAACATGCCTGCCTCTGCCCCACTCTTTACACGGCAGTAAACTTTTATGGACTCCAAGCCAGGCTCAACTGGGGCAAGTCTGAGGAAACTGAGGTCTATATTAAAATAATTCATGTGTGTTGTAAAACTTTTCATATAAAAATATCAGGGTTTGGAGTCATAAATACAAATTAAAAGGTGCTGTACCTGATTTTTACTGGCTTCAAATGTGAAAAACAGAACTAGTTAATCTTAAACACTTTGCAGTGGTCCAAAGTTATTCCTCACTTACCGTATGCATTCTGAACATGTTAATTACTCACTGTGATGAGTTTATAAGCACTTTTCACAACTCTCAAAGAAACCAGAGCAGAGTCTTGCTGTGATGGTAAAGCTAACAACAACTAGCAGGCTAACTGGCTTGTACATGCAATGGGGCTAGACCAATTTTGTTCAAATATATGTAAAAAAAAAAAAAAAAAAGTCAGACACAGACCCTTTAAGTGGAGCTGTGCAGTTTTACAGCTACAATAAAAATAGAGAAATAAGTTCGGAGATTTGAGACACTTGGTGAGCAACATTCATACTTACAAAGTTTTTCAAATTTTGTAATTGGCGTATGAAAAAATGCTGGCCTTTTTTTACATTTAAACAGCAGTAGAAGGATGCCATCCTTGCCAATTGTGCTAGCCTCTGCTAGCATAGAAGCTGATCAGTTACAGTGAAGGTAGCTGAGTGCTAAATATTAGAATGAGCCTGGTGAAAAGTGAACTATGCAATTTACACCACCGTGGAAACGTTACTGCATTGCCTGGACTGTTCCACAGTATGAAATTATATGTATCCATCTGGCACGCATGTAATAATAGCTGATTTTATTGCTCAACAGTCATTTGAAAATCATGACTGGTTTAATGCCATACTCAGGAACATAAGAGGCAAAAGCACTAACATCTTTATGGAGACAAGCAGGTAGCTTTGTATGGCACTTTGCATTTCAAATGAGTTTCAAAAGGTGGAGTGTGAGCATTTGAAGAACTGGAACATGAAAAAATGAAAACAAACCACTGCTTTGGCTATGTTTACCTGCCTGTTGCTGTACAATGTTATGTTTTTGTGAATAGAAGCCAGTCTGTAATAGCGGTTAGCTTTGAGCGCGAGTCGTCATGAGTTGTATGCAGTGTGCAGATGACCCACATGTGACTCTGCCTGGGTCTGCGTCTCCTGTACACATCACTACACCACACTAATGCTGATGTGATGAAGATGACTGCGGCAGACCTTGAGGAAGAAATCAACATTGGCTTGAATAATCTGACTTCTTACAAGGATGGATGATACAAAAAATCTTAAAATTTTAGGGGGTTAATAAAAGGCTAACTTTTGGGACAAATGTGGGCCAAATGGGTCAGAAAAATTCACAACACTTGTTACGTTAAAGGGTAATTTTTCCCCATATATCTTAGCAAAATTGGTCTTGCCCCAGTACAGATGTATTGTAAAAACAGCTCTGGGAGTCAAAAGAAATCTGCTGTATCTGCTGTTTGCATCTAATTTTAAAGCGTTTTGCTTTCCGAGAATCAGGGAGTTCGCAAAACCATGTTAGTTGTTGTTAGCTTTTACTGTGCCCTGGCCTCTGAAAGTTGTGAAAAGTGCTTATGAACTAATTGCAGTAATTAGGATGCTAAGAATGCAGTGCGAGGAATAACTTTTCTGCCTGATTTTCACACCAAGGATTGTGCATCGTTAATATCAACATACATTCATTTTTGGGCATGTGGAGGGCTTTAGAAGAGCTATTTTCAGATTTCCAAGAGAAACTGGGGTGGGCCGCCAAAGTGCAGCCAATCAGGACTCTTCTCCCAGGTCAACAAGAAATAAAAATATTATTATTTGCAGAAGAGCACGGTGGTCTCATTATGTCACAAAATGCTGCCTTTACAATGTACTCTTCTGAGGAAAACACTTATTTAGGGCTGAATAATTTGTCAAAAATATCTAACTGCGATATTTTTGACAACGGTGTTTTTAGGAAGAGGATCCTGTTCAAAGTTCATATTTTAAAAGCATCCACTAAAATTGACAAAAAGACTGAAATATGAACTGGAAAATAATAATCGACTCACATTTCAGAACAGTTTTGTACTACACGGGTTAGCCATTTTTGAGTTTTGTAATTGAGTGCATTCAAATTGTGATTTCAATTCAATTATGATTAATCTCTCTCTCTCTCTCTAATCTCCCATTTATTTGTCCCTCCTCCCTCCTCCCTCCCCTCTTTCTTGTTCCTTCTATGTCACAGAGGGATTCAAACCCCAAGAGCCGATTGTCCCCTCTGAAGCCCTCAACCGGCTTTGAGGGCTTTGGATATCAGCTTGTCTACAATGATTGTTTCATACTTAATAAATTCATAATCACCATTCTGAGGCTGGAGTCCATGTTTTCAGATTTTTTATTTTTTTTTACATTTTTGCAGGTTCCTTTTACAAATGTGCATTGATCTTTTTGATAATTTAAGATAAGATAATCCTTTATTGTCTCCCATGGGAGGAATTTGTCCAGATAAAGTCCTGGTTTAGTCCTCGTTTGGCCATAGTTTAGCCCGGGTTTAGTTCTGGTTTGTTCCCACTCATGGTCACATCACATTTTTATATAGAGCTTTTCCACCTTCTAGGCACTCAAAGTGTTTTACATCGAGGAACCACTCACCCATTCACACACACACAAACACCAGTGTATGTAGACAGTGACAGGCAATAGTGTTATTCTATTGGCAGTAACAAGCTAACCCACAGGGAAGCTAACTGTGCTAAAGATGCTTAGCAAACACACTAGCAAAACTGACCCAAATCCGATAGCGACACTCACCGCTAAATACCTGATGCCTCGCCTACTTTCAGCTGTACAGGTATTTTGCCTAAAGCATTTTGATATTTCACACGTCCTAACTTTCTCTCTCTCTTCTGTATGAAGGGAGAATGTAAACAATGCAAATCTTTTCGCAGGATGTTGTTTTTAATTTTATATGGCACTTTTCTCTCACTATATTGGATGGCAAGCACCTGAGTCTAAAATGTATTGTTTTGTTGTGCTGTTGTTGGGTGCATTATTTTGAATATTAAGTATAGCAATTGGACATCACAACATATCTGGGAGAATTAATATCTGACACTGAAACAAATTAACACAAATTTCTCTTTAAAATCTTCTTGTTACTAAATACAGCATCTGGATACAGCAAAGGATTTTTTCCAGAGCTTATATCATCTAAGTAGTTACAGCAAATAGATTTGAACACAATACAAATAGTTACTAATGATTTCTGAGAAAACATTTACTTAGGTAGGTTCAATTACGTTTATTTAGTGTGATACTTCTAATGTTGTAGTATATAAACGTCAAGTAATTTAAGACTACTGTGTAAAAAGTTGTTGCTGCCCCTTTAAGAAATGAGGAGACGGGAGATGACCTTGTTGGAGAAGAGGACGTGGATCTCACTATTATGCTGCATTCAACAGACTGGGGGCTGTTTAAGAAGTTATGCACGAAACCAGGTTAATGTTAAGATTAGTGGCAATACACAAATACTAAATGTCACTGAAGCTAAAACTGGTATGTTAATATCAGTGCTGAAATAAAAAAAGAGCAAAGTTGACTCTTTCCTGAATATGTTTTGGTAAGTACCTATATATCTATATATATCTATATATATCTATATATATCTATATATATCTATATATATCTATATATATATAGATATATAGATAGATATGTATATCGGAATCCCATAGACCTGTCACAATATTTAATATATCCACTTATTGTTCAATACATAACATATTGAACAATAGTTTTTGGGGGTTAATATTTATCATAGGTACCTTTTCTTTGTACAAGTAGGGAGATTTGGGTTATTTTTGTTGTAGTACAATAAGATTTGAGCTGTAGCGGGGTGGCTATATCCCTTTTATGGCTAATTATTGGTACATTCTGCTGTATTTAAAATGGTTTACTTGGATTATCTTGCATTACTTACATCATAAAAATGTGTTTCAGTATTCTCGTTTATCGCAGTATTTCTCCACAGCAATATATCGTGTTCAAAATGTGTTATTGTGACAGGTCTAAATACAATAGTATAAAACAGTCTGGTATGAAAATCATTAAGAAGTATCAGACTGTTCCTTTAGTCTTGGGCTGGGTCATGTCCAATCGTCAATGATATGGTTGGGTTTTTCAATCGAGAGGCCTACAGCACAAAGGAAGAACAACTTTATTTTTGTTCTTCAAAAGCCAAACTAAATTAAATTGAAAATAGAGAATGGGAAATATGCAGTAAATAAAATTGTGAGTCATTTCGTTCCCATATCAACCAGTATTCAATATTGCAACACTAGTGGGTAACACACTGTGATGGTACAAATGTATTGCACTAAACCAACAAAAGCACTCCTTCCATCTGCATCATGTTTTATTGACCACTGATTAATCACAGGGCCAACGTGCACACTGTCACATGCACTATGCGTACACACTCGCTCACGTGCACGCTCGGGATAGTCTCGTTTAGCTAAGCAGCATTGTGCAGTTTTCCCTTGAAAAAAAGTCAAAGACTCAACCAAATTTAAGTTTTTTGACCAGTTGTACAGGTCCCAGTGACATTATGTGGTTTCAAGGCCCTAAACTTGTTTTTCCATGTATCTGAGCTTTAATTTAATTGGCTATAAACAGTATTACAAGGAAGTTCAATTTGTTCATTGTTCTGAAAAAGAGGAAGTAATGGTTTCATAGTAAAAGCAGAAAGACATGGCATGATTGTGAGTCAGTTCTTTCACAACAAAAAAATATGCTTGGATAATCATTCAAAAAGGTCTATATTCAATAACTACAGGACAGAATGTACGGTTGTCAAGTATAGAAAATCTGATACTAATCGATACTAAAACTAGTGTCTATACTCATTTGAGCAGATATCGATACTAAAAACAATTACGAATTTACACCAAAGCATACACAGGAATCGCTTTCATTTTAACTGGTCAGGCAATCTATACCAACAATGTCATGCTCGCTACCCGTCCAATTTTTAGCGTCAGACAGGATATAAGCACGTGGTGTCAAAATACATTTCCGATGCCCTTTCAAAATAAGTCTTTAAGTAATAAGGGAATGACTCATAATGGACTACTAAAAGTTTACAGTTGTAGGGGATCACTAAAATATCAACTTCAAACATAAATTTTGCAAGGACAACGTAAGAAGGAAAAGGCATTTGGCATTTCGGCACATTTTAGTCGAAAACCGATTATCAAATTTTTGGAGGAAAAAAAACGATTCATGCGAGCATCGGATCAACAATGAATATGTAAGCAATATGAAACAGTTTAGCGTTTAAACATGAGACGATACAGAGGCTAGCGTTCCAGGAGTAGCTCTGATGTCTCCTGGTTATAAAGATCTTGAGCTGTATCAGAACAAGTATAAGACCATATAGACTAGTATACGCCCATGGACCAATATGGAATTTACCTGGACCACTGAGGGATTACACAGGTATAAGGACACATGGGGTGGTATATAAGAAAGTACTACCATTTAATGTTGAAAATCAAAGTGTATTCCTACTGTTCCTTAGTATCGGAATCATGTTTGAAATTTTAGTATCATGACACCACCAATTTAACAACAAAAAACAATAATAATCATTTTTCATTTTGATCAATGGTAAAGATGCACTGATGTATCTTATAGGTGCTCTATCGAGATGTTATTGCTTTGTGTGGAATGTTTCACAATATTGCATTAAACATATCTAGCATGTATTTAACTGTGGATGTTTCACTGCCTTGAAAAACATGCACTCTCACTGAGCCAGATCTCCTCTCCACAGATCTGACCTGTGAATTGGTAGCATTACTTGTCTCCATGGAGATAGGCAAGCTTGAACCCATACTGTAGAACATTCCAGACAAAGCAATAACATCTAAATGGAGAGAAACAGCTGACACTCCACCTTTCTCCATTCGACTGTCCTTTTGTCTGTCATGTCACTTCAGTAAACAGCTGTGATTTGGCACATTTTTAGGTCAGATACATTTCCTGTTTGAGCAGCCACCTATCTGCAACTGCATTCTAGGAAATCTTGCACACATAATGGCAATGCAAGCAAGATTTTAGATTTTTTATGTATAGTTATTCGTGAAACATTAATTCAATATTCGAGATTACTCTTTGTGCTTTACTGAAAAAAACACCAACCCACACAGATATGAACTGTAAAATAGATTCACCCAAAATAAGAAATTGCCCTATGAAATGTTTATTGGCAAATCACAAAAGGTGTTATTTTTAGGGCTTGGTCAGCCAAAGATCCTGCCGATCGATCGGTCTACTAAAAAGGGGGCATGGCTTCTCTCTATCTATTGGATCCAAACTGCACTCACAAGACTGCATGGGGAGTTCATGGAAAAACAACTATTTATACACAAAAGTACTAGGAACAAATGTATTTATATAAAGACAGATTAAGCTAGTGAATTGTGAGTTTAATCTGCCTTTGTACATATAAATACTCAAAAATACCGAATCTCACTCACTCACTTCTCCTTTCTGCTGTGCCTTAGAAATATATTCGAAATATTATAATCTAAATAACACAGTCCACTAATACAAATCTTGGTCGAGTAAGATGCCCTCAACCCATTAATCGACTGAACAACTAAAACTAGGCACTATATCGACTTATTGCTCAGTAAATGAAAGCTGCAATGCTATATTTTGGGTTTCAATATTTATCATGGGGATTTTTGTTGCAATACAATGAAACTTGAACGGTAGAGGGATGAATAAGTCACTTCTATAGCTAATTATTGCTTCATTCTGTTATTTATTGCAGCTCACATCTTTTAATGATGCTGTCTATTTAAAAAAAAAATAAAAAAGGGATTATTTTGCTGTATTTTAATTCTATTCTAATACTGAAACTATTCTAATAGTTTCAATATTACCATATAAAGAAGTGGATTAAGTGTGAAATCATCCTGCATTTGGCTACAGTCAAATGAAGCTCAGTGAGGCTAGCAGTTATAGGGGCAAATTTGTATCATAGCAACAAAAGAGCCAATCCGAAGCAGGTTGTTAAAAGTAACATCCAAGCAACGCTGTCAATCAAACCTATTGGTAACACTAGCAGGAGAAACCGTGGGGAAAGAAGGCGCCTGATTTGTCAATGTTCATACATTGATTCACGGACAAAATAGTGAAATAAAAATACCACGATCAGGATCATGTAGAGCAGGTTAATATGAATATTTTAAGACCAAAATGGTGAGACTCACAGCAGCATTTAAAACGAGAGGTGCAACAATGCAAAATGAATTGGAGCCAGAGTCAATGGAGTTGGAAGTATGCCCATGCTCACTTCCTCTTTGGAACATGGCATTCAAAATGCACTAATTTGAGCGTCTGTGGACTAGCATAGCAACCTTAGTCAGCAGGATCCATGTGGGGCAGGGCCACACAGCCAAAGGGCACGGGACCTCCACAGTTCAAAGACATGGCAGCTGGAAATGCCCTCTCAGATTATAGCTCTGCACCATTTGAACCTCCGCACAGAGCCGACCAATCAGAGAGCAGCAAATACAGCTATTCATGGGTTTCAGCTTCCTGTGATATTTTAAGGAGTGTTCACCATTCAAAAGCCAAGAGGTTTTGTTTTAATTGTTAATTGCTTTGTCATCTTCAATTCATTTAAATTTTCTATTTCTTATGGGTAGTATTATTTATTTAAAAGGTCCTATATTGTTCATATGAGCTCAAAAAGCTCAAAATGCTCTGTTCCACCTTGTGATGCCATGTAAACCATCACAGTTTAAGTTAACAGCTACCTTTTATCTTGAGATTGTCAATTCTAGGGTTGAAAGTATACAAGTCATTCTAATAAGAATAAGGATGATATGCCTTTATAAGTCCCACAGTGGGGAAATTCCAGTATTGCACCGCACAGTTCAAGAACAGCAGGAAAGTGGTAACATGCAATAAAACAAGATAATAGATAATAGCTTAAAATAATTTTAAAATAAACTTAAAAAAAAAAAAAACTAAAAATAGACTCTAATGTAACACAAAACTAAAAATAGACACTAATATAACACAAGTGCAGCATATAAACAGAATAAATCTCAGTAAAATGACCTCAGTAGATTTACATGGTATTCAGTATTGCGCATGGGTATAGTTGAATGACACATGTTCAGTGTTAACAGTGTTCATTGTACAAGAGTAAAAAAAGTTGGAAAATAGAGGAGCGCGATGCAAACCAGCTGTGGCTCTCGCCAGCGCCGGAAGAAGTCTAATGCAGGTGTATGGAGTTTAAAAGTGGAGCACTTCCTGTATTACCACATGATATCACAAGGTGGAATAGAGTGTTTTCTGAGACAAGAACTCAGCCTAAAAATGCAGGATTTAAGTGTTAAACAAAACAACTCCAGGTATGTTTGTGATGAGGAAACAACATTATATTATGTAACAGATCAGAAAATAGGATAACATGGGCCGTTTAAAGCAGACACAATTTTGTTATAGAAAATCAACTTTTTAGAGCTTTTAACCAGGTTATAGTCGTTTCCTCTCACCATTAACTCAATATATACAAAGTTGTATTTAGAGTGATTCATGCATGTGTAATCTTTTATATTCTCCTGTATTTAAGATGTCTGCTCTGTACTCACTTCTTCTCCTATGTTATTTTCATAATCGGTGAAACAGGAAGGATTCGGCAGCATCATGGAGCCATTTTCCATATTTGGAATTCTGACTGCAAATATCATAGCAACCAAAGATATCAATCATAACCATCATAACCAAACATATCTTGAGTTATGGACAAAATAGCAAAATAAAAATACCAGGATCATGTAGCTCGGGTTAATATGAACATTTTAAGACCAAAATGACGAGCCTGATAGCAGCAGTTACAGATTTTTCAATGTAAAGTGAATTGGAGCCAGTTGATGGAGCCAGAAGTGCGTCCATGCTCACTTTCTGTTTCAAACGCAGCAGCTAGCACATTAGCTACGTTTATTCACATATACAGTCTACGGTTTGCCATCACAGTAAAGCTAATACCAACTCTAGCATGCTAACAAGTTTTATTGTCCTGATTACCAGTAAGACGCTTTTTAATTAGATGCATACATGAGAAAAAAACTGGTGCAGGTCATTTCATTATTGCCAACATTGAAAAAAGTAGTATATACACAAGCTTTGCTGGGTAGGCTGGTCACGATACAAAATTTTGAAGATCGATATATCATTGAAGTTAATATAGACGATAAAGGATAATACTGAAACTTATTTATGCCAACTGAGACAAAAACCCAAGAGCAGATTTAAACCACAAAAACTATTCTAAATCTATAATATTGTTAAAAAATTATTGGCTGCAATGAATAAACAGCAGAATGAAACACTTTAGTACTTAGTTTGCATCTGCAATGAGTCATAGAAGTTATTTATTCAACCTTTTACGACTTAAATCTTCTCATATGGGCAAAAATAACCAAAAGTTTCCCAGTAGTGCAAACAAAAAGTACCATGATAAATACTGACCTAAAAAATATACTGTTTCAACTTCATATATTGAAAGATAAGTTGACATAGTGATTATCATGACAGGCCTATACGTAGCTAACCCGGTACTAACCAAGACCAGAAAATGGACCTAAGGCAAGTTGAATAGCTGTCTGTAGAGCTGTTTAGTTACGGAATAAATTATAAAAAGAATACTTGTCAAACACTGTCATAAGTAAACTTGTAGAATTTATTAGTAATGCTTGGTGACTCATGTTCTGTGGAAGACTGGGATACCATATAAGAACACGATTGAATCAGTTGCTTTTTCCGATTACACCATCTTTGTAATCATTGGAGTACTTTGTAGTTTGATTATACTGCAGATGTTCGGTTACTACAAAGTTTGATGGGGTGTTTAGAAAGAGTCCCCATTTAGATTTTATTAGTAATTTAAAGGGCCAATATTATGCTATTTTCTGATTGACATTATAATGTTGTTTCCTCATCACAAACATGTCTGGAGTTGTGTTTTGTTTCATTCACACGTTTAACACACAAATCCTGCATATTTAGCCTGTGTTCTCTCAAACAGAAAATACTCTGTTCTGCCTTGTGATGTCAGGTGTTAAAACAGGAAATGCTCCACTGTGTTTTTAAACTCCATACACATTCACAAGAATCATTTGGATCATTTTAGCCCTATCTCTACTGAACCAAAATTAAAATTTAGTTTAGTCTTTATTTGAAGGAACAATGTACAGAGGTATTAAGCTCATGAAAACAGAGAGGTTCCGTATAGGATTATAGCTAAATTGCTAGTTTCCATCTGCAGTTCCTGATTTACAGAAATAAATTATACAATTCAATTACATCCAGACAACAATTAACAGGTAGCTGATAACTTCAAAACTACAGCTTTATGACATCACAAGGTGGAATAGAGCGTGTTGAGCTTTGGAGATGTCGACAGATTAATAATAATGGATTACTAAACATGTGTGATTGAAACAAAACACAACCCCAGGTATGTTTTTGATGAGGTAACAACATTATAACATGGCTTAAAGATCACAAGAATTCATTTTGCGTCATATAGGACCTTGAAAGTTTAGCTCTCATTTCACTTCAGTGCTAAAATAGGGTTTTGAGGTTGTTAAGACCAGGTTTTGCAATGGGGTACGTTCCATAAGTAGAGAGTTCCAAATTTAGACCTGGTTCAAGTGGTGTAGTCCAGTTTCAGTCTTAGTTTAGTATAATTTTTCCTTTGTTAACTCTAGAAGTCGACTAATTAGTTAAGTGATTATTTCTCCTGTACAGCTGAGATTTTGTTAAATCAAATGTTTAAACATGGTGACTGACAGTTCTTTGACAAAGAACAGTTTTGACATTTACATTGAGAGTATGTAACTTTCTGGAGGTAGAAAGTCAACTGCATGATTCCATGAAAATAAACAGTTAAAACCATACTTTGGAACATTCTCCATGGAGACAGATGAGTTTTATGCCATACTGTGGAACATAATAGCCAAAGGAACAACATTTCCATGGAAACAAACAGGTGAAGGCTCTCTTCCTGCTCTTCCAGGCCAAGTAAAAGTCAAGTTTGTGGAGATGCAAGCCTGCTAACAGTAAGAACGCTTTCTTTCTGTTTTTCAGTTCAACAAACATCCATAACGAAAAAAAACACGCTTTATTTTAGTCAATTTTGTGCAAAAGGGTAAAAAAAGGTTTAATTTAATAATGTTGCATCACTTTTATTAAACGTCTTTTGGCATGTGTTTTATTGTCTGTATAGTTCAGATAACTTTTACAACTGTAAAAAAAAATACAATTACAATAAATATTGGTCGACTAGTCACGATTATTCCGATTAATTATTGCAAGCAGCCCTAGTTTTCTAGCATGGTTCATTTAAGAAGTTTTGGTTTAATATTTTGCAGGGTTTTTTTTGCAGTTTATTTTTAATATTTGGGGGGGTTGGGGGAGTTGTCATGTTATAGTTATGGTTTGGTTGGTTAATTTAATCTGATTTGTTGAAAATACTAGACTTTAGACTGTTAAATTCTTAGTCCAAGGGTTAGTCCTGGTTTAGTCCATATTATTGATTTAGGCTGTTTACATAGGCCTGTAGGATAAAGGTTACCCCAACGCTGACAATCTGTGCACATTCTTAATAGTACGTTAACGAATACATTTATTAAAACTGATTTATATTTTTATTGTTGCCCTAGAATGAACTTAAGCAACAGTCTAATTACTTACCTTCATATCGTTCATGATGAGCTGGAAGAGCCCTCCCAAGGCGCTGCATTCTTTCTCTATTCCCGCATCCATTTTTCCACAGCGCTGGAAAAAAAAACTCCAAAAAGTAGAAAAAAAAACCTTTGACCCAAGTTTTTGAACAACTCCAAACCCCGAATCAATGAGGGCTTTTTATGCCACGGAAAATGGGGGAAGCAAACGCACCACCCCCGGGCTGAAGTCCACTTAAAACGGTGCCAAAATCAGCGATGGATAAACGGGAAAAAACGCACACGCACCAGGCAAAATTCAGGCTAAAATGTTTGTCAGCCTATGCTAATCGCAGGCCACGTGTTTAAACCTCGCAAAAACCACCGCATCGTGACGGGATTATGCAAAACAACACCGCGAAAGAGAAGTTAAACCCAATTTTGTGTCGCGTCCCGGTGGTGGTGGCTACAGGCTAACGGCTAACAGCAGCAGCAACGGCGGCGGTTAAAAACTCCAAACTCGAAACCTGTGTGACTATCCCCGCTGCCCCAATCAAGCCCAAATACGCTCCGGTGGTAATCCAAACAACCGGGGAGACGTGGGGAAGGGGTAACGGCGTGCGCTATCCGGGTGTATCCGAGGATGTGGCGATGTTTGAGCCGCCGTAGTGAGGTCCCGCTGAGCTGTTTGGTCCGCTGGGAGTCCGAGCCCGAAGTGAATGAGCGGAGCCCGAGTGAACACAGAGAGAGTACGCGTCGAGCTCACGAGACTCAACGCAAACACACGGATAGGACTTCCGCTAAGCCCTTTCATAATAAAAGCACAAGCGGAAGTAAGGGGAGGTACGTTTCAAAGCAAAGAGAAGTGTATGTAACAGGTTTTGTTGGTAGTAGTACTCAGATTACATTTAATTGAGTGAAAGAAATTGTACTTTTTGGAGTACTTTTTGAGCAGCGTGTTTTTACTCCTACTTGAGTAATATTTGTATTGAAGTAACAACAGTACACTTTCGGGAGAGAAAGTTTTGGTTATTCCCACTGTGAGTAACTCTGACAAAAGCTTTATCTTGACAATATAAAATGATTTGAACATTTGTTTTTCTCACAGCACTCCTTCAGATATGATTTAGCTTGTCTCATTTACTCTCTATCCAGACTGTGAAATACTTAATGTTTTGTTTTTCCATTTACATTACCTTCTAATAATAAAACACATGTTACATCCAGACTTTTTAAGTTACTCTTACTTGAGTAGTATTTTCCCAAAATACTTTTTAACTCTTTGAGTAAATTAATTTCTTGGACTACTACTTTGTACTTTGAGTATTATTATTTTGAAGTAATGTTGTGTCTTATTTGAGTAAAATTTTTTGACTACTCTACCCACCTCTGCAGCATGTGTGTTTTTTTTTTTATTATGACATAGTTTGGTGGGACAGTACCAGTGGTAAATATTTATCACAGTTCTACATCAGTGAAGTTTGTGGAGAAAAGGTGAGAAGAAAAGCTCAAAAATACAGGAAGTAGCTCTGAGTTCTAAAACAGTCTTCCTCTATGTGTGTCATTTCGTTCAAAATATAAAGCAAGTTACAAGCAAGGAACACATTTTTTGGCAGATTTAACATTGGTTTAAGAAACTAATGGTGCTGTCATTTATTTTAATTAGCCTAATTGTAACTATTGTGTAATTTAGTTTTGCCCTTGTTCCATTGTGGTATTGTGGTTGCTAGGTTAGAGTTATGGAATATGTATGCTATGTATGTTGCATCTACTGCCCATGTCCAGCCAGGAAGTAAAATATATTTCATCCGGATTTAAAAAAAAAAAAAAAAAAAAAAGGTAACTAGTTACATTTTTTGTCAAATCTTAAATATAATGAATTATGTTAACTGTGTTTTAGTGAAAAAGTTTTCTAACCTATATATACTTTAATTTATTTATTTATTAAAGGTGTTTACTGGTGGAGGGTCAGGCATCTGTTTGTCCAAGGAGAAGTTCTTGTTTTTCCTGGAATGTTAAACAATATGATATTGATGTAGGCCTATCTATCTATAGAGACAAGTGGATGAGTGAACCAGGCTAACTAGCCCAGAGGTCAAATCTGTGGAGAGGCAAGCCTGCTTACAGTAATAATGCATACTTTTTTCTTTTTCTTTTTTTTTTAACAAAAGCTGTATTTGAAGAAATGCAATGTACATGTTTAATGCCATACTCTGGAGCAAAACTGCAGATACTGCAAAATTATAACTTTTTCCATTTCAGGCAACTGGTAACTGAGATATATCCCACCTCCGACTTGAATCAGCCGCTAAGAACAAGTGATGGTGAGTGAGGGCTAGTGATTGTGAGTGAGGGAAGAGTGAGAGCAGAGTGAGGGTGAGTGAGGGCAGAGTGAGGGCGAGTGGGGACCAGTAGGGTCCTTTCTCTGTGTGTTCAATAACTTGTCCTTTTGGAATATATTGATTCAGTCTGAAACAGATAAAAAGTAAACTGCTGACAAAATGTAGGCTTAGTTTGTGCAATAGTCCGAATGTATTTAACAAATGAAATGGCCTAAGTCTAGCAGTGGTTTAATCTTTCTCTATCTTGCTCTCTCTCCTGACTTGTGTCACACTGATGCAGAGCACAGGGACAGGAGTCTTAACTATTGAATATATTATATATTATACTATACTGAATAATTGCAAGTAAACACAGGGCAGGAGGCAGAGATAGGGGGATTGGTGAAGACAGACATTTTCTGAGTGCTCAAATCCAACACAATACAGAATTACACATATGCAAGCATGAATCAGTTCAAATACAACTGTGAGTTACTGATGATGGGACATTGTTTGAGCCACTCTGTACCGTACAAACTTAATGGCACAGTATGTAACTTTCTGGAGGGAGCACATCACCTGCATGATTCCATGGAAATAGAAAGTTTAAACAAATCTTGGGAACTCTCTCTTTGGAGTAGTGGAGTAAGATAAGTTTTATGCCATACTGTGAAAGATTACTGTCAGAGGATCAACATTTGAACGGAAACAAGCAGGAAGAGGCTTGAGTTGTATCAGAGCAAGTATATGACACATAGACTAGTATACGCCCATGGACCAATATGGAACCTATCTGGACCACTGAGGGATTACACAGATATGAGGCTACATGGGAATAGAAAAAGGAGAGTGAGGGCAGAGTGAAATGAAAAAAATGAAACAAACAAACAAAAAACAAACATGCTTTTACTTTTGTTTATTTTTTGGCTAAAAACTTGATGATCTTGAGCTGTATCAGAGCAAATATAAGAGCAAGTATCAGAAAAAGTACTAAATCGATTTTGAAATGTTTGTATCGTGGCAAAACTACCACATAATATTTACTACTGCTTGACCCTAACTATTGCTAACTTAAAAGTCATGCATTTAGCCTAATAGTTTGAAATACAAAACATGATATAGTCACGCTAGTTCATATAAAACATATTTTCTTTCTTTCTTTTAACTTTTTCAAAGACTCGACAGCTCCGTGTGACTTTTCACGGGTAAACACTGCCACCTTGTGTTGTATTTGAAGAAGGCAGCTAAAACGATACATTAGTTTTTATAAATGAGCCTAAATTGCTTATGTCTGTCCCATCCACCTTGTCCTAATTTTACTAGCCTAAATGGATGCTGTGACGTGATGTTACTTAAAACAATATTACATAGAAGTATATTTATAACTGTAAAGCAATGACACATCACTATGAGTTGTATTCTCGAGTGGGATGGCCTGCCCTGGCCAGTCGAAGGAGGTGTCACATGTACACAATGCTTGGACTACTGCTGACCTACATCTGTTCCTTACTGTCACAGAGAAGGGCTGGTTCTTGTTCTGACTCTTCATTCACAAGATCATGTGTTTATCTCTGTTCCATTTGCTCGCACTAACTGGGCAAAAAGGCTTTTGTCCACTCTGCACCTTATGCATGGAACATGTTGCAGAAAAATTAGAACTTGACAGAGTTGATTTCCTTGAATGCTTTTAAATCGAAACTGAGAGGTCTCGAGATTGACTCCACAACATGCACTTGTTTTTCATAATCTGTTTGTCTTTTCCTGTTATCGTGTCTCTCTTTTTAATTATGTAGCTGTATTTTTTATTTGCTGCTGCCACTTGGCCAGGACTCCCTTGAAAAAGAGGTATTTAATCTCAATGGGACTTTCCTAACCTAAATAAAGGTTAAATAAAATAATTAAAATAAAATTTAGTCATCTGTGGTCAACATTTTATTTCCACTTATCAACTCTTTGTTTTAGTAACATTGTCTACTCTTTTGTACGACAGAGTCGCACTTTTGGCAATGTGTGCAAACTAGGTAAATTTGCAGCTTCCTCCTTCCTGAGCTCAACAGCCCCGCCCACTTTGAAGTCGGCTCAGTAAATTTTCTAATTATTTTTCCAATAGACTTTTAGAAATATTTAAATACAGTTCAATCTGAAGGTACACTTGTTCCAAAACGTTTGAACATGTGTATATATATATATATATATATATATATATATATATATATATATATATATATATATATATATATATATATATATATATATATATATATATATATATATATATATATATATATTACACTTACAAATATTGTTTTACGCTTACAAATTTGTAATTTTACACATAAAAATCTGAAAATTAAGCTCTCACAAGTTTTGAGACATTCGTTGCGCCGAGTTTGTCTCAAAAAGATTCTGTGGTTACTGTGGCAACAGCTAAACTGGTTGTGTGCTGCCTCCAGTGGCCTCTGCAATTTCCAGTAGTTAGTGACATCACACATGACTGCCCTAATCACAGCCTGAGGTCTGGACTACAATGCTGAATTGGAGGGTTAACGAGGTAACTGTGGGGTTAACTCTGCTGTAGCGGTACTACGAAGCTTCACCAGAAAAGTTACATAGTGCACCTTTAATAAGAAGATATTTAATAATAATTTAATAAAATCTAATTGACGATTTTAACTTTTTTTTTTTTTTTGGTCAGAAGGTTAAGCATAAAAAAGTTTTAAAGATGATAGATAGATGTGAAATCTGTTCCCTCCTCCTCCCCCCTCCCCTAAATTTAGATCTTCACTTTAGTGCCCCCTCCTGACTCTGACCTGAAACAACAGGACACAGAATATTCACAGGTCACAGGTCTTAAGACAAACTAAACCAGGTCTGAACCCAGTCTAACCATAGACTGTAGATATAAATGGACATAGCTAACCTGATAACCACCGTATCCAAATAGGAAATGAGGATGGGCGCGCTTCCGACTCCATTGACTCTGGCTCCAATTCACTTTACATTTGGAAACCTTTGCCCTTTTCTCTGTAACTGCTGCTGTCAGGCTCGTTATTTTGGTCTTCAATTTCAAAAACGTAAATTGATTCGAAAGATCTATGCCCCTCTTTCATGTCTTCTAAACTAATCTTGGTGCATTATTGGTAATAAGGCAGCAAAGGATGCACTTCTGTATCCTTGGCAAATTAGCCATAATGGAGGACACATGCCCGCAGAGAATATGGGAAATGGAACACTACTTGGGCAGTAAGTGATGATCTGGATGCCCTACCACACCCAGATCAAAATTACTTGCATCTTCTGTCAGGCCAAAGCTGTCACACTATCAGACTTAACATAGATAGCGGTAGTGGTGATATGTGAGAATACAACAGGGGCAGGTCAGCACGTCTAATTATGGATGGTAGCTTTAAATGAGTGAGGAGTTTTGAGGGACACACTACAGGTGAAAACGTTTTTTTGTGTGTGTGTCTTGGTCAGTTTAGTCTCTCAATATACAAGCTTTTCATGTAGAACTAAATTGTTCAGTACATCTAAAGATTATTATTTCATTTAATCAGCCTGCCTCCACACAGTCATAAGGGACATTGTAACTTCAAAATCTGTTTCCTCAAAGTGCATTTCCCCTTATAAAGACATAACGATCACCCCTTAAATTAGCGCCTACATTCACCAAGCTTTACACTCTTGTACTTAACAAGATTTTGACGAAACATACATGATGTTTGTTTTTTTGTTTGTTTTTTTTTATCTAATTCCTAGCCTGATTTATTACAGTTTTAATTCAAAATTTATATAATAGAAATATGAAATATTCTGTCAATTTTTAGAAAGATTTACATTTCTCAAATACTAAATTTGATATCCAAAACCCCTCTGTACCATCCATAATTCTGTTTTAAATTTCCAAAATGTGTTCAATTTGGGCCATTTTTTCACATAAAATGTCTTATTTGTATATGAAAACATGATCAAAAACTTATAATGCATTTCCTCTTAGATTTATGCAAATATACCACAGGAAAATGATTTCTGCTTTAAGTCAGTTTTTCTTGTTTTATAAGATTATGTAACACATATAGAATAACAGCATTTTATAAGACAAAGTCAATGATAAGGAAGACTACAACACATGAGTTCATTAAACATCTCATTTACACTGATCATTTAAAAAAAAAAGAGCCATGAAATCTCCTCCTTGTTCCTGCTCTGGAGCTGATGATGTTTACAGCAACATTGGCACCCACTACACTCCATAATTTTCCAACCCGGATGTCAGTGGACTTGTTTCTTTTATCAAAATCACACTTTAAAATGATAATCCTCCACAGGTGTCATAGATTAAAACATGTCATGTTTAATGGTGGAATTCTCTGTACACGACTCCAGGGCCAGGGGTCTAGTAAATGAGCAAGTGAGGTCAACCGAACACAGCAAATGTTTTCTTAATAAACAAAATCTAAATAGGGCCTGCCTTATACTTTTTAGTCCTAAAGCCGACCTCAACTATTCACAAAAAGCCAATGCAAACATGGCTTATGTCGACCAGAGTAAATGTCTTGTTCAGTATTTTATGTAAGGTTTAAAAGGTTAAATAATAAAGTTATATTTCCACTGCATTGCCTTCTATCAGCAGGGCGGTGTTTCTCAAGTACACAATACAGATACTGACAGTTCACATTAAGGAAGAACACGTGGTATGAGGATATGAAAAGTACATAATACACTTCCTTAACTTCACCTTGAGGAAAAAGGCAGTATTCTATTCTATTGCAACTGTGTTTTATACATTATTAAAAAAAAAAATAATGCTGCAATTTCCACTTCTCAAGCTTTTGAGATATTTTTGTTAAATCCACCTGTCCAACCTGATAGGCAAGTACACCACTTCTCTTGGTTTCTGTTTCCTTTCTGTCCTGACCATGGACCACTCCTGGATGAATGAGGCGTTACATCACTTTAACGTGCATGAGAGGTTTTCATGATTCTCATTTTGACTTAATTTGGTGGATAATACCTGTTGTAAATATAAATTATAGTTTACCACAAATCAAGAAGCTATTTATGAAGACAAGTTGTAAAATATGTTCAAAATTACAGGAAGTAGAGAGTTCTATTGGAGAGAATTTTGTCCAAAAGGTAAGCTAAATTTTCCAATATTTTAAACATTTCAACAAAATAAAGGTGTTTTTTGTATTTTTATGAGTCAAGTGATAATTTCCACAATGTGGTTGCTTGGTAACTTCCCATAGACCATATATATAAATGGACACAGAGCTTCCTGCTCCATCGACTCTGGATCCAGTTCACTTTACATTGAAAAATTGTCGCCCCTCTCTCTACAATTGCAAGTGAGACTTGTCATTTTGGTCTTAAAATGTTCGTATTAACCCACTCTACATGACCCTACTGTTACTATTTTGTCTGTAAATCAAAATGTTTCATGAATAAGAGACAAATCAGGTGCCTTCTTTCCACGAGGTTGCTCCTGCTAGCTTTAGCAACAGATTTGATTGACAACGTTGCTAAGTACCCGCTCTCTGCTAAAACAGAGGTGCAGCCAGATTGGCTCTTTGGTTGCTATGATAGTTGTAGTTGGAAAACCAAATATGGGACTCGCTCCATATTCACCCCTATAGCTGCTAGCCTTCACAATGGTTTTAGTAAAATGAGTCACAGGTACTTTGATTCTAACTTCAGTAAAAACACATACAAATGCACAATTATAAAAGCTATAAGTAACAATAGAACAGATGCAGTAACATGATTTAACTCATTCTTATATTTACACAGATGTTTTGAACCCAACCCAACTCCTATAGATCCAAACAGGTCTGAATCCAGATCTTCACTCTAGCGCCCCCTCCTGGCTCTGATCTGAAACAACAGGACACAGAACATTTACACGTCACAAAATCAGGTCTTAAGACAGACTTTATCAGATCTGAATCCAGTCTAACCATAGATTGTATATATAAATGGGCATAGCTAACCTGCTAGCTACCATGTTCCAAATGGGAAGGTAGCATGGGCATGCTTCCGACTTCATCACCAATTCAGTTTACATTGGGAAACTGTCACCCCTCTCTCCATAACATTTGCTATCAGGCTCGACATTTTGGTTATAAAATGTTTGTATTAACTTGCTTTACATGATCCTGGTGTTTTTATTTTGCTATTGTGTACGTAATTGAAGATATGAAGATTAATAACAGACAAATCAGGCACCTTCATTCCCCCAGGTCGCTCCCGCTAGCATTAGAAACAGGTTGGATTGACAGCGTTGCTAAGCACCTGCTCCCTGCTAAACCACTTGGGTGGTTTAGCAGGGAGCTGGGAGTGGGAGGGGGCGTTACCTTCAACCACCTCACTCCGGATTGGTTCTTTGGTTGACATGATACTCGTGGTCAGTATTCCTAATATACAAGTCAGCTACAAATTCGCTCCTATAACTGCTAGCCTCGATGAGGGTTATTTGACTGGAGCACAGTGGGTGACGTCACACTCCCTTAGTCCACTTATTTATACAGTCTGTGGGTCTAAGGTCTAAAGGTTCCACTACCTTCCAGTAGTAGTAAAGTGGAAGGAGGTACATGAGCTTCAACCCAATGATGATCAGGACTCGGATGAGAAGGTCTGAATTTCGAGCTGCAGAAGAAGAAATCACAAAAAAAATATTATATTTACCATGCCATTGTGAATGATCTGAAGCATGTTTATTATTACCTAGTTATGCATTATGTGTTTTCAATAGAGCTCCTGCACCACATGACTAACTTTGACAGGGGCACCATATTGGCAGTGGTGAATTAAGGGTAATGAAGGGCTCCAAGTTAGCTTTTTTTGTGTTTAAGTGAGATTGTAGACCATGATTTGTCTTCAAACTAATCAGATTAAAGACGATGACCCTTAAGTGGCACAGATGTGATTTAGATTGTATAGAGCACATGTGTCAAACTCAAGGCCCGGGGGCCAAATGCAGCCTGCCATGTCATTTTATGTGGCCCGCGACAAGGTAAATTTAAATGTATGACTGTCTTAAAATGTCAGTTTATCAGGAGTTACGCAGTTACACAGACATATTTTTTATATCTTTGCAAATTTGAGACGAACCATTTTGCTGATGCGGCCCTCGGTGAAATTGAGTTTGACACCCCTGGTATAGAGTATAGACTGCATAGATTTCACCTTAACTCTGCATTATCTGGACATCTGGTGTACTTCTCACTTTCACTAAAAAGGCTCCCTGGAGATGTTTATGGAAAATAGACTTTACTATAAATCATCTACTATAATGTTTACCAATATTGATATAGTGAAATCGATGAAACAGTGAAAACATGACGTGCTCTAACTAATGTGCAGATGTTGTAGCCTGTGAACAGTGAGGTGATTGTGCAACTTGGATAAGGGTAATTACGGTTAGTTTCTATCCAGCAAGCGTTCAACAAATACCTTCTAAATGATTCACTGAAGAATTTTGATTATGTTTTTTATTTGTCAAAGTAGCGCTCTCAGCAGAAAAGGTTAATATTGAAAAGAAATTTGGAAAGAGTTTTTCTAAGCAATGCAGGTGCTCACTTAGACTAAGCACTCTGGTGAGTAGTTTGAGTTAGCATTGCTGTGAGGGTACTCACGGGCCTGAGACCCCTACAACAAAGCTGGATTAGAGGGTTACTGGATTAAAGGGTAAATTCTGGGTTAACAATGGTTAAAAGTAGGAGTAGTGAACCGACTTTCTATTGGATCGCTATGGCAACAGGCCTTGAACTCCGGACCAAGTTTAAGATCTCCGATAAGTTAGAAGACGACACTTTGATCAATCAAAGATGAGAATCCAACTGCTGTGAGCCAAACAAGGGGTGAGTGAAAGGATAGAGTGCAGAAAAACTAGGAAATATGGCGGCATGTGTTCTTTTATTTCAATGTGCATGGATTGTGGTTAAACCTTGTTTAATCATTTTGTGTTTTTCTATAATATCTATAATAAGAGCTGTTTAATAATATAATAATCCATCCCTGTGTACAATTGACTAGTGGCTGCTCCACAGGTACTGCAGCTCCTGGGAGCTCTGGCCCAGAAAAATTCTCTCGTTGAACAGAATGTAGTTTTAGGGAATTCAAACTGCCCATGTTCGCTGACAGGGCATCCACAGCTTTCACAAATTTTGTGGGGATTCTTCTCAATTTTCACAACATGAACCTTTTACATAATTTAAATCCTCAAAGTGACTAAAAGTTAACTCAGTGCTCAGTTCACACCAGAGCGACGAGCTGTGAACCCACTTCACAGTACCACTACGAGAAGCGGAGATGCTCATGTCTGGGTTAGTCTGTTGATGTACTTACCTCCCAGAGAGAGCTGGAGGGTGTGGCTCTGAGAGGAGAAGCTTTGGTTGAACACCTGCAGATGGTACACACAAATGTAGTTTCCTTTGTGGGCAGGGCCAGTGTCAGAGAACAGGAAGTATGCAGAGTGATTGACAGCAGGCAGTGTGTGGTTCTGAACAGGGTCCATAGTGGGAGATAGTAGCTGGAAAGAGCCTCCTGGGTACTGTGGTTCCACAGAGCATCTGACCCTGAATTTGGACCCCAGCAGCACCTGGACGCCCTGCAGCTGGGGCTCAGAAGCTCCGTCAGACACAGACAGGGAGATGATTGGCCGATTCAATAAATCTGTTAAGAAAGGGGATTGGACACCATGTCTGCTACAGGTAAAAGTCTTCTGGAGGAACTAAAAATCATCTGAGAGGAATATCTGAGAGGAACAGGTGAGGGTCAACCTGAGAATTTGAGACTTTTACCTGAACACACCACCTCCAGGCCTGAGTCTATGGAGTGGAGCTTTGTATGGGGTACAGACCCCCAGATAGATTCTCTCACTGCAGACTCCTTCAGATATTCAGGTATGATGTACCACACAGGATTCTGTGGGAAACCATCTCTTTTGTCTCCAGAAACAGCAGAACCACAGTGCAGGTCTCTGCATACAGCAGTTGCAGTCTTAGGGCCCCAGTTGTGCCAAAGGTTATAGGGGTTAAACAGACGTCTCCACTCTCCTCTGTGTTTCACCTCCACAGTCCCAGCACAGCGACTGGCCCCTCCCACCAGCCTGAGCGGCTCTGAACAGACAAGAAACAGAGTTAGCCCCGCAGTGAAACCCCGCCCCCTTACTTGACCAGTGAAGCCCTGCCCCCTTACCTGAGCAGTGAGACCCCGCCCCTTTGCCTAATAAAACTTACAATTTGATAACAGGTTTATCGAACCATAATCTAACTTTAGTCTCAAGGAAACTTACCAAATCTCGTTATAGAAATCAAAATAGAGAGAAGACGTATATTTCATTTATTCCAAAGCGTGACCTGGAGCTATTAGATACTGAAATAAAAAACACTGTCCAAATTGATTTAGTCAGCGGTCAGGATTCTGAGCAAGTGTGCAGTACTCTTAAAAACTCAATTGTCCAAATAATTTCTAAATTTACAAAAACGCAACCACGAAAATTTTAAAGTAAAAAATCTCTCCCATGGCTGAGGGAAAGAATATGGCTTTTAATGAAAGAAAGAGACACTGCCTTAAAAATGTATCTCAAGACAAGACTTAGTATAGATCAATGGACTTTTAAAAGCCTTAGAAACAAGGTCACAGGTCAGTTAAGGAAGGCAAAAGCGGATTTTTTCTTAGACATCATTAAACAGGCTAAAGGTAACAGTAAAATTATATGGAAGTGTATTGATTAAATTATCAGGGAAAGAGCGGACGGGAAATGGCCCCATTGAACTCAACATAAACTCTTGCACAAGTCACTGTAAAGGACAGCCTAACTGTAGCCACCATGTTCAACAATTATTTTATTTCTTCCATCTCAGAACTGTGCAATGTATCAAACCCAGAGCAGCCTGCTACATCATTTGCAGCTTCTGTTGGGACCGTGGATTGTGGCAACACAGGAGGCCCATCCTCCACTCAGGTCGAGGCACTGGACCGCATAGTGTGAATGAAGACAAAGTCAGCAAAATAATTTCATCACTCTCCAACTCAAGAGCCAAGGACTCATGGGGGCTTAATTCACTCTTTTAAAAAAATATAAGGATGTTGTAGCAGCACCAATTACTTACATAGTCAATCAATCATTACTTGGCCCAGCTTGTCCCAGGCCAACCATACCACACTCAGACCACTACAATCACTGTATAAACAGACACTCAAAGTTCTAGACAAAAAACCACGCCACTTCCATCACTGCAGCATCTTATCTAAATATAATATTTTAAATTGGGATAATCTGATTAGATTCACAGATGCCTGCTTTGTTTATAAAATCTCACATGGACTCGCCCCTCCACCGCTCAATGACTGTTAGCCTAAGATCAAGCTCAAACTGCATCACTAGAGGAGCCTCAAGAGGAGACTGTCTGATCCCATTCAGAAAGACAGCATTTGGTCAATCAGCCTATTCTGTTAGAGCGTCTAAAGGGTGGAACAGCATCCCTACAATTATCAGGGAGAGCTCCACATACAGCTCCTTTAAGTCTCAATTTAAACGTTGGCTTTTAACAAATCAGACCTGTCAACACCAAACTCCTGCTGCTGCCATCTAGTGTTTGTCCTTTGCATGTGCTTCTCTGTAATTCTGCTTTAACAAATCTTTTATTGCCTCTTTATTTATTTTCTTTTGCTTTTTTAACATATTTTTTTACTGTTATTAATTGCAAGCTGTTCTTAATAACTTGTCTGTTTCAATTATTTTTCTTCGCTATGATTCACTTCTTAAGACTTAATGCTTTTCTACTTTTTAATCATGCTTGCAAATGTTTTTATAAGGAGCCATCTGTACATCATGGCAACGGACAACAGATGAAAACTAGCCTTTTGGCTAATTCTGGCATGTTAAACAGTTACTGTTGGTCAACATGCACTGTCCGCTATAAATAAATAAACAAATAAATACAAGAATGTAGATTTCCCTCCTCTTTTAAAACTGCTGTGGTGACGTCTATTTTTAAAGCAGGAAATGGTAAAGATACTAAGAACTACAGACCAATTAGCATCCTCCCAGTTGTCTCTAAAGTTATTGAAAAAATTGTTGCTGAACAGCTGATTGATCACCTCAACAATGGAAATATGTTACATCTAGTGCAATTTGGTTTCCGATCAAAACATTCCACGGACACAGCATGCTGCTATTTCCTAGAGCTGATCAAATCCAGTCTTGACAAGGGGGGGTGGTGGTTGGGGCTGTTTTCCTGGATCTTCGTTAGGCATTTGAAACTGTAAACCACTCTGTGCTATTGACCAAAATGCAAACTTTCATTTATCTGCAAATACTATGAATTGGTTTCAATCATACCTAGCGAACCATTACCAGTGGGTAAAAATAAAAGATAAAACCTCACCGTACCTCGCCTGTACCACAGGTGTGCCCCAAGGGTCCATTGCTCTTCAGTCTATACATTAATGACCTGCCCTCCATCTGCAGTGATGTAGAAGTCTTAATGTATGCTGATGATACGGTCTTTTTTGTGCATGGTTCTGACGCTAATTCTGTTGCCGCTAAGTTATCCACCACAATGGCAAAAGCACTAGAGTGGCTTAACAATTCCTGCCATGCGTTGAACACTGAGAAAACGGTCACTATGTATTTCTCGAACAAAAAAACTCAAAATGTCTTCCCAAATATTTATGTGGATAATTGCATGATCAAAAATGTTGAATAGGTTAAATACTTCACTTAACTTTAAAAATCACATAAAAAAGACCTGTAATGTCTTGAAGTTTTATATTGCGAACTTTCAACTTATTAGGAACGCGTTATCATTAGAAGCTGCGAAGTCTTACTTTAATGCCATGATCATAGCTCATATTTTGTATTGCATATCTTCATGGTCTCAGGCTAACCTAACAGCTCTAAAATCTCTTAGATCTTTACATAGTCAGGCCCTGAAAATTCTCGATAAAAAGCCAAGGCGTTACCATCATTGCCATGTTTGGGAAAAATATAAAATACTAAGTTTCGACTTGATCAGGTACCCTGATATCCGTCTGGTCCATAAAGTTTTACATGACGCCGCCCCACCTCCTCTTAAGACCTACATCCAGCCTCACTCTCAGCTTACAAGTAGAGTGTTAAGGTGTTGTAACAGTGGGTGTAGCGGACCAAAGAGTGCAGACTCGGGGCAGATTTACAGTGTTTATTGTACCGATGGAGACCAAAATACAAAACTGATTGTTGATCTGATGGCGAGCAGGAAGCCACGTGCGGGCCAGGATCCAGGAACGTGGAGCGCAGGGAAAAACCAAGGCAGTACCAGGGCTGAGAAGCAGGGTCGGAGCAGGGTCAAAGCAGGGTCGAAGCAGGGTTGAAGGCACACATAGGATCCGGCACCAAACACAGATAATCCAGTACGGAACAGGGTGAAGCAACGCAGGCACGACAGGAACACAGGAACACAGGGAACGACAGGAATGAAGAGACAACAGCGCAGACGATCTCGCCCTGAGTGTCTTCTCCCAGCTCCTCTTATCCACGGTGTGGTGATTAGTCAGATGGACAGCAGGTGCGCGCGGGAGGAGCCAAGAGCTCCGCCCAGCTCCAGGTACAGACAGGTGAGGGAGGGGGAAGAGCACACAGGGAGACAAAACAGGAACAGAAATACACACATCATGACATAAGGTCTGTGTTTAGAGGCGATTGCAATGTTCCTATAAGAAAGTCTGCCCTCTCTCAATCAGCCTTTTCCTATAAAGCCATCAAGGAATGGAATGGGCTTCCAGACAGTCTAAAGAACATGACTAATTTTTACAGCTTTTCACAGGCCGTCAAAAATTGGATTCTGGAGCACCAAATATGCTCACACTAACAATACCAGACAGGTATTTTGCCATCAGACGTTACCCTTGTGGGTACTACCTGATGGCTCCCAGATTACCAAACCTATAGTGTTACAACATTACATTACATTACATTACATCACATTACACTACATTACATTACATTACACATTGCACTCTTAACTTATACTTTATTTTACTGTATATTTGTATATTGTTCCTCCAAGTCTTATTTTGTAGTGTGTGAGTGTGTATTGATTATATTGCTTACATTTTATATTGTATTGTATTATCTTGCCTACATTTTATATTGTATTGTATTTCTCACTTGCTCAGGGACTACAGATGGAAACTAGCTTCGACTATAATCTGGTGCAAAGCATCTTTAATGTTTTTGCACATTGTCCCTATCAAATAAACTAATAAACTAAACTAAAGTAAGCAGTGAAACTCCGCCCCTTTACCTGAGCAGGTGACGTTCACAGTGGCTCCAGAGGAGCAGGTCCTTGCGCTGGAGCGGGGACAGTCCATCAGAGCAGACTCATGGCCCTCACAGTGGAACATCTGCCGCAGAGGAGAGAGCGCCTCCTGAAAGAGAAAAGGAACCCCACAGCCCAGCTCTCTGCACAGCACCTCTGCCCCCTTCTGGTCCAAGGCCCCTTCACAGACCCAGGTCCAGGACTGGTCCCAGATCTGCACTGATCCTGAGCAGATGCTGGGCCCTGAGACCAGTCGCACAGAGTCTGAGGACACACACACACACACACACACACACACACACCCAAGATATGCAATGTCACCCATGCAGTAATAATCACTCAGAGAGGGGTCTAAAATAATTACTTACTTCCCATTACTTCTACCCAAAGGTAATTGCATTGGTAATTTTACAAGATTAAAGTCAAAGCCAGAAAAATACATTATTTTATGAGAATAAAGTCAGAAATTAGCAAGAATAAAATCTGAATTTAAAGTCAGAATTTAAAGTCAAAATATTATGAGAGTAAAGTCATATTCATATTTTAGTCATGATTTATGTACCAACATCAATGTCAAAATGCAGGAGAGCTATTCACTTTCAAAACCATGGCCAGAGTGCAAAAAGATGGCACTTATTTAATTCAACTGTTAAAAATTTTTGAACCATTTCCCTATGGAGCGACCCCTGAGGCAAAACCACAAGAGCGGCTGGTGCACAATTACTCAATAATCCACAAGGAGAGGCAGTTTATCAGAAACACCTGACAGATGCGGCATGAGAATGTAAGTGTAGTCCCTCAGTCGTCCAGATTTAAACTTCGTCTTTTGCTATGAGAAAGTAAGAGTTTTACCTGAACACACCATCTCCAGGCCCTCGCTAGAAGTCATTCTATCCATGAAACAGTCTCTCACCACAGACTTCTTCTCCCTCACACATTTAGCATTGATCTCCCACACAGGACTCTGTGGAAAACCACCTCTCTTTTCTCCATAAACAGCAGTGCCACAGTCCAGGTATCGACACATGTCATTTACAGAGTGCAGGTCCCAGATGTTAAAGGGATGCACCCGTCTCCACTCTCCTGTATGTTTTACCTCCACAGCCCCAGCACAGCGACTGGCCCCTCCCACCAGCCTGAACGGCTCTGAATAAACAAGAGATAGAATTAGTCCTGCCCCTTTACCTGAGCAGTGAAGCCTCATTCTTTTACCTGAGCAGTGAGGCCCACACCTTTACCTGAGCAGGTGACGTTGACAGCAGCCCCAGAGGAGCATGTCCTTGGGCCGGAGTGGAAACAGTCCATCAGGGTAGACTCATCGCCCTCACAGTGGAATGTCTGCCCCAGAGGAGAGAGTGCCTCCTGAAAGAGAAAAGGAACCCCACAGCCCAGCTCCCTGCACAGCACCTCTGCCCCCTGCTGATCCAAGGCCCCTTCACAGACCCAGGTCCAAGACTGGTCCCAGACCTGCACTGATCCTGAGCATGTGCTTGTCCCTGAGAACAGCCGCACAAAGTCTGTGGACACACACACGTGATATTATCACTCTGAGCCATTAGGACACTCAGGGCACTGTGAAATACATCACTAGAAACTCTCTCCAGCAGTCTTTCTGGTTGGATGTAGTGGAACCAGGCACATCCAGTGCGTGTCTATGACCTGACATTACGTCTATGGAATGAGGTGCTGCATTCCAGTCCTAGTTGTTCCTACAACAACAACTGATATATTTCAATTGGCTGTAACTGCTCTACTCCTGAATATGAATAATTTCTTGATATAATGTCCTCTACAGTCAGATGGAGAGGTGAAGACCTGTCAAGATTGGTACTGTGAGCTTGCCCGGTGCTCTCACACATCTCCCACAACAAGAGCAACTAGTTTGGGGAAGGCAGGACCTCAGGCAGCACCGTCCTGGCAGAGCCCTGTTCTTCAAAAGCCAGACCCAGAGATATTTTAGTTGGCCATGTAACCTCCTCTATGTAAGGACACAGATGGGTTCTCATAAAAATTGCAGACCCCCTGCCAAAATTAGTCACACTCAAGAGAAATTCAAAGCTTGCAGATGTGCCTCTATGTGTTGCACTTAAAGATTTCAGTTTAAATCAATGTTACTGTTCAAAGGTGGAGAAAGACCCCAACTTCACAACTAAGCCAGCTGCATCACAAGCTGAACTCAAGAACAAGCTTGAAAACCTGGGTCTGAGTGAGCTTGCTTCCTGCTAAGGTAGCTTTCAATCTAAACAACAGCTTGTAGATATGATAGAACAGTATGAGGACATCTTCCCACGGCATCAGCTTGATTGTGGTGAGACCAAGGTTTTTGTCAATGGCATTCATCTCACAGACAAACGTCCCTTTCGTATGCCATATCACAGAGTGCCTCCAACCCATTACCAAACACTATGGCAGGTCCAGTCAAATATGGAAGA
Organism: Periophthalmus magnuspinnatus; assembly: GCF_009829125.3. Lineage (NCBI taxonomy): Eukaryota > Metazoa > Chordata > Actinopteri > Gobiiformes > Gobiidae > Periophthalmus > Periophthalmus magnuspinnatus. The sequence continues at coordinate 11,214,599 of NC_047130.1, forward strand.
GAGAGGAATCATCCGCAATTCTATCAGCAACTACGCATCACCACTAGTCATGGTCTGGAAGAAAGACAGCAGCTTGAGAATCTGCACAGACTTCATGTGGCTGAATACACACTCTGTAAAGGATATGCACCCACTCCCTCACCAAGCAAACTGGCTTGCAGCTCTGGGTGGCAATACATTCTTCAGCACCATGAACCATAAATCTGGGTTCTATAACATCCCCATGCACGATTTACCAATATAACAGAATGCTCCAAACATTGTGTAGTAGCTCCGCCTCCTTCATGCGCATGATGCTGAATATCTATGGTGAGCTCAACTTTACCAGCCTGCTCTGTTACCTGGGTGACCTGCTATTCTTTGTTATTCTTTGAACATATTATAGACAAGCAAGGAGCGTCTGTAGACCCATCAAAAGGTTCTTCTACCAAAGCTTCATTCCCCATTGCTCAGCCATCAGCAAACCACTCTCTCTCTGCTGCATCAAGAAGAAATGGCAAGAGCCTACTAAAGAAAGGAGCTGGCACATTTCAGAAGTTGAGTCTGGCAGACTGGACTCCAGCTTGTGAAGTAGCTTTTGAAAAAAACACTGCTCCTCTCTCTGTAACTGTTGCTGGAAAAAAAAAATCAAAGATGATCATTAATAACAGACCAATGAGCTGCCCGTTTTCACCAAGACTGCCCCCTCTGGTGTTGACTGACAACATTGCTAAGTGTCCGCCCCCTGCTAAACCAGCGGTGTGGGTATTACCTTCAACACCCTGGCTAAATAAATAAGTTAAATAAATATACTAACTGCATGTAATAATAAACAAGTAAAACAATAAATACTTATCAAAAGCTAAGTTAAAAAGGCAGATCTTGACTCTGCTATTAAAAACATGAATATTTCTGAGGTCCTCAGACCCACAGACAAGGGTCATAGTGCAGGAAAGACGCCTTGCCGTGACTGTGTGTCCTGACTTTGGAAATGACTAGGAGCTTGGAGGAGCGTATGAAACTAGGTTGAACCAGATTGAATTTTTCCTAAAATGTTGTGATCATCTAAAAAAAATCATTAAGTTGAATAAGTAGGATAGACAGTGGTCTGTAATTGTTAAAATCATTCAAATCTAAATAGCTCCTCTTTGGCAGTGGCCTCACCACTGCCTCTTTAAAGGCAGCGAGAAACACCCCTGTCTGAAGGGAGCTATTTATCATGTTTAAACGCTCGTCTATAAAAGATCCATAAAATGACTTAAAAAAAAAAAAGATATGTGGTGGGCCTCACTGAAGAGAAAACTTTACCAAGAGTCTCAGCATTAACCAGAAGAACAAAAGAGTCTCATGTTTCCTCTGGAACAGAGAAACACTCAGATGAGTTTAAAAGAGTTTAAAAGAGTAGTGCAACAACATCGGATTGTGTTCTTATCTCTTATCTTCCCTCCTGAAGTGGTCTGCAAACGGCTCGCAAATTAAGCTTTTTTAAAAATCAGGGATGTAAAGATGGTCAACTGAAGAAAAAGAACTCTAGTATTATTTTTGTTCTCTGTAATTTTTGTTCTCTTTAGTAAAGTGTGAATTTCTTTTTTTCTCACTGTTTTGTTATAAACTCTTATTATTTTTACTGTTATTCTATATACATTTCCTTATTAATTGTAATTTTCTTTTTCCTCCATTTTCATTCTGCTACCCTGCAGTTTCTCTTCAGTTGTTTTAGTTCTCCAGGAGAATATGGCTTTGACATGAGTCTTTATTAATTTCAGTGGGGCAACCTGGTCAAGGGCAGACTGAAGCTTACTGTTAAAATGGTCAACAGTAAAATCACAGGGGGCAGGTGGTGGATGGCTTTCTAATATGTGGAGCTACTTCAGGGGTCAGATGATGCTTCCTCACAGTTCTCACAGAAGCCTCCTGCTGTACAAAACCAGATTTATAAAAAACACACAGCAGTGGTCAGACACAGGCAAGTCAACAACACACCAGTGGACAGACCATAAATGATGACCAAGTCCAGAGCGCGCCCCCTGGTGTGAGTTGGCTGTGTGTTAAGTGTTGGATAAAAAAAAAATATATGCAAAACTTGAGTAATTATCAAATAAAATAGGTTTGGTGGCAAGAGTGTTTGTACATACAGAAGCAGTGCCACCTCCCTTTTACCAGTCCTTGTGGAATATGCAGAATTAAAATTACGGGGGTAACAACCGATGCCGACCTCAGAGAGCCGTTTAAAAGGATCATGTTTATAGAAGGTACGGGCTGATTAATAACAGGATTTAATGGTACATGAACTTTAGGGAGAGATATAAGATTATTGGTATTAATAGTATAGTTGTAGGAGGATTTATGCATAGACTGCTCTCTTCTGTAGTACCAGAATTTGGAAAATTGAACATGACTCTATTGGAACCGTGGTTGTTGAGTGTGTGGTGTGACGATTGTACCTTCATGCTGATTCCAGCGTGAGTTCGCTGTTGTGTGGGACGAGGTGCAATCCAGATGAGTTGGGGGTGTAAACAGCTCTTTTTGAAAAGTTCAGGTCTCTTGAAAATTTTGAGAAAATTGTCCACATAGAGAATATTGTTTGATGTGAAGGAGTCTCAAGCAGCTGTATTTGATGTCTAGCAAAAAGGGCTGTAAGAAGTGGTCCAGAAATTATGTACTGTTTGTTGAACTGTGGATTGTGTTGCTGTCTCCTTGAGTGTCTGATTGCTGCAGTCTGAGGTCATTTGTGCCAAACCTCCCAGCTTACAGCAAGCATTCTGGTTTTACATCCACATTTTTCCTGGAATTTAAGTAGACTGGATGTCTGTTTTTCTAGTTTGGCCTCCAGTGGTTAAAAACAATTATCCAGAGTTAAGAACTGCCATTGCTAGATATTTATACAATTTATGATCAGTCATATCTGGAATAGTAAGTACGCAAAAAAGTAGCCCTGTATTTAATCAAATTTATAAGTTAACGGAAACGCCATCATAGAGAAATTGTGTTTTCACACATTTGAAACAAACTGATACAAGTTTTGCTCAACTGTTTATTAGAAATGCATCTAGGGACTAGTGGCATCCCAACAGCAGAGGCCATAACTCCAGAGTGTCGGCTTCACAAAGAGCTCATTTGTTTATACTTCAAAAGGTTACGACATACCTTCAGTTTGAATTGAGGAAAAGTTTAGACAGGTGTTTTAAAGTCAAAATGGCATTAAAGAGGGAGTATTACACTTCTATGCACATAACATTTAAAAGTTTCAGTTTCCTATTTGTCCTCGCTCCCTTTGCTGCCAGTGCGAGGTCACTCCACCTTCAGAGCACTATCACAACACAATCAGTGTCCATTCCACTAATGAGAGCATCACATAACGTTGTAGTGTATTGTGTTGAATCATGCTTTTGTATATTTATGGAAAGTTGTAGCGTGGGATCATGGGTGATGTAGGCTTTTGGGCAGAGCCTTGTACAGGCTTGTACTGCTAACTGTAAGGAGGGTTCAAGTAGTGCCCGGGAGAGATCGCAAGATTACTCAAACCTGCATAGACGGCATATAAAAGCTCTTCAGGCATGTTTTGGTGAGGGAACAACATAACAACATGGTAGAAAGCTCCAAAAAGTCAATTTTACACAATATCTCCTCTTAAAGTACACCTGGCATGCAGTAGTATAGGCTCTGTGCACAGTTACCACTGCTCTGTTAGTGTTAACCCTAGATGATCTGCACTGACTGAAAACAAAGGATAAATATATTGACTCAGAGAGGAGCAGAAACATCTGAGAGCAACTCAACCTCAGAATTCAAGATCAGACTTACCTGAACACACCACCTCCAGGCCTTTATCTGAGGTAAAATCTATACCAGCAATACAGTTTGTCACTGTGGATGCCCACGAACAAACTTCAATGTCCCAAACAGGGCTGTTTGGAAGGCCATATTTTATTCCTCCATAAAGAGCAGATCCACAGTTCAGGCCTTGGCACACCATTGCTGTATCGTACAGGCTCCAGGTGTTCCATGAGCTTTGCATCCGTCTCCATTCTCCTTTGTGTTTCACCTCCACAATCCCAGCACATCGACTGGCCCCTCCCATCAGTCTGATCAGCTCTGAACAGACAAGAGACAGAGTTAACGCCGCCCCTTCATCTGAGCAGCTCTGAGTTTACAGGGAACAGAAGGGGTTATGCAGTCTCCTCCTCCCAGTAAGGAGGTTGTGGATGAGACTCCTAATCTCCCTGAGTGGAGTTTGTATGTTAATAATACAGGGTGTGTATTATTATTGCAGCAGAGGGTCTATACTGTGAGTGTGAGTGTGTTTACCTGTTGAGGTGTTGTTTTCTGCCAGGACCCCTGCACACATAAAAGTCATGTCACAAAATGTCCGCTACTGGCCAGAGATAACAGAGACCTTCACACAAAATGGCTACTTTTCCAATCATTAAATCACACAGATCCATTTCATAAATTGGTTGGTAATAGGAAAAAACAAAACACTTAATTGTGAATAAAGCAAATTTATAACATTTACACCATTTATAAGACACATTCTCTGACACTTGGTACCCAGTTCCCTAAACACTATACAAAATTAACTGCACTAATGATGGGACTCTCAGCTCTTTTATGGGATCCAAACCTTTTTGATCCATTCATTTCAAAGAGCCATTCACAAGACTGGCTCTTTTTGTATTTAGTTATATGACAGAAGTGAATGTCAGAACTCATTTTATCTACAAACTAATTACAGAGAAACAATCAAGGCTGAGAGGAGTTTAAAATGGTTCAAACTGAGGGTGGGAGTGAGTTTACCCTTTGAAATGATGCATAATTTAAATAAAACATTTAAAAAAATAATAATAATGCTATTATGACGCTGTCATGATGCACGCAATTCTGTCTCCTGTGTTGTCTTCCTGTGTGATTTCCCCTCCCTCACCTGCATGAACCTGGAGCTGGGTGGAGTTCCTGGCTCGTCCCGCGTGCGTCTGCATCCCATCAGCGCAATCATTGCCACCTGCCGTGAATAAGAGGAGCCAGGACCAGACACTCGGTGCCAGATCATTCGCTTGTCAAACATTCCTGCTCCCTGGACCGTCCCAGCTCCTCTGCCTCTGGCTCTGTTCCTGATCCCATGTTCCTGCTCTGGTATTGTCTGTTTTGTCTCCACCACCTTGTCTCGTCCTGGACCCCGGCTTGTACCCCACTTGCCGCTCTGGTTCCTGCTCTCTGCCTCCGTTGTCCCTGGCTCCGTCTCTGTTCCTGTTTCCTGCTCCGGTACTGGTTGCTCCCTGTTCCTGTCCCTGCTCTCCGCGACGCATTTCCGGACTCTGGCTTGCACCCGGCTCCTCACCGCTCACTGGTCTAATCTATACTTGACTGTTATTTCACAAACTGTTAATAAAAACTGTATGCAGTGGACAGTTGTTCCACCCATACACAAATTTGGCAAGATCATCATTCAGGTGAGGTGGTAAAAAAGAAATAGTGAACACAATACATGTAAAGGTTGTCAAGGTCAAGGAGATCCTCTTCTACAAGTCCATGCAAGACCTCATAATATATGTGTGTGACAGCCATTCATACATCCCTCCACAATTGATCTACTCTGGAATTATTTTGACATTTTAATTACTAGGGCTATAATCAATTAAAGTGTAAATTACCTCTGGTTATGTACACTTTTCCCAGAGACAAAGCTCGCTCATCCTGTCCCTTGCACCAAGAACATGCACTGTGTTATTCCAAGGTTTTCAACTCCTTGATCTGTTGTAGAATATTGATGAAATATTTTAGCCAGTCTAACACTGCTTTTTGAAGCTAAAGCTTCTTTAGAAATGTAACAAGTGGCAGAGGCACTACTACTACTGCTACTACTACAAGTCATGCCAACATCAGTAGCATAGCCTATATCTCACCATAGAAACATGCAAAAGTGGATAGATCCTCTATTGTAGTTCCTTGTTTTATATATCACATAATTTCATGCAAATTTCTTATCATGTAATTTCATGCTAACTTTGTAATTTTGTGAAACCATCATGTCATTTTGAAAGAGTCCATCCATCTATCCATTTTCTTCTGCTTATCTGGGGCAGCAGTCTTAACTCCTCTGGTGGGACCTCAAGCCGAGAGACATAGTCCCTCCACCATGTCCTGGGTCTTCCCCCGGGCATCCTTAGGATTTTGAGATAGTCTTGAATCGGCTGGGCTAACTGCCTGAGAAAGAGCTCCCATCCTGAGTCTCTGCCTAGCCTCCACATCTATTTATTCATATCATCAATAAATATCTTTCGTATACCATTGTTGTGGCGTGGTCCTTGGTAAAAGCTTAATAGATTCATGACTTCTTCACACTATGCGGTATTAGACTGGTATCAGTATTGACACATACACTGACGCCAAGTATTGCATTGGATCGGATAAAAGAAATTAGTATCGGAACAACACTACTAGCTTTTGGGTGAAAAAGTCTGCAAAATCTGGTATAATATATATCAGTCCTACAGGTTTTAGTTTACATGGATCAAACACACTGGGTTATTCAGATTTACCTGAGAGGAGAAGAAACTATCGATCAACCACTCAAACTAAAAGGTAAGCTGCTAACCTTAGCAATTTTATACAGCACCGGCCAGTTTAAGAGTGGTTTTATTCATAATCGCTGGTCAACAGTACGTAGCTAAAACAGCACTTCTATCTGCTTTCATTCAGTCGTGTTGTGTTCGATATAGTTTTTAGCACATTAGCTATCTCCCTTCAGTCCCCATCGCACACTGATATTTTGACCCCAAAGGATACAAAGAAAACTTAATTTGAGCACTTCATTGTGAAAAAAAAAAAACTGCGCAACACTGCTCTCTTAAAGGTTTGTGGTAAAAATTGTGCTGTGGGTGAGTTTGTAATAAATTTTAATTACATAATTTTGGCAAAATAATAAAAATCAGCCCTACATATCGGCACCAAAAATATCGTCAGAGCCTATTTGCCATCAGTTGCTCTTGATTCTAAACAATCGGTATCAGGCATAAAAAAACAAAAAAAAACATATATGTCGATCTCTAGTCTGCACTACTTTTTCACCCACTGGGCATTCAGGTGCGACTAAAACTGGCATGACCCCTAAATTATACCCTAAGTGAATAATGCGGACATTTTTGATAAAATACTTGAACCAGTTGGTTTGTTGGTGCAAGAAATGGCAACTAGTGTGTCCTATCTAACCACAAACATCACATAAACCCTCACGTTCTTTCAAAATAACTGCATTATCATTTCATTTCAGGCAGACTCCAAGATTCCACAAGAATAGACACAATTTATACACTCCGCAATTCAGTAGGCTAAGCACAAGTTGATCTAGTCCCATCCCTACATATTACTAAACCTCCTCAAAAAATAAATAAATAAAATAAATAATAATGACTTTAAAATATATATAAATAAATACAAGTTTAGTGTCCTTGATCAGCACCTCGGTCAGAGTTCAAACAAATATCTTTTCACAAGCTCAGCCATCAGAATTTAAAGGTAACATTGCTCATCAAGCACAACAAAGAAAAGAAGAAGTGTAACTTACTCAAGATGTGGAGGGACAAAATCTGGACCAGCGCTCCAAGGAACATACCTAGGACTGAACTGGGTTTGAGCCAACTTTCAAACCAGGACCAAACCAGGACTGAAGCAGGACTGTACTAGAGCCAAACAAGGTCTAACCTAGATCTGAGCTGGTTTAGGATGATTTCCTGTTGTTTTATCACATTCTTATCTCTTCATCGTTTGTTGCTTTTTTTTATCACTAAAAAGGAAAGTTTGCAATAACGTGATCTTATATAGTCACACATTTAAGACTGATAGAATCTTGACCATGCCGTCTCCACAGCATCTTTGCAATAGCAGCATTTCCTGTCATTCGAAGTGTATGTGTGACAGGTTCTTTCCATCCTGTTAAAAAAAAAACACATATTATGTCAAATTCACTGTCCCATTCAAAAACATACCTTAAGTTGTATTTCACGTCATTCACACTGCTTTTGGTAATCCTCTTTAAAAGTCAGATTTTGGATTATTGTGAGCTTTACGTTGTTGTAATGTTGTATATGTTTGTGTTTTATTTCATCCACACATGTCTGAGTAACTTTATTATGAGCCTGTCTACATCTCCAAATTCTCCAGTCCATTTTGTGAGATAATTTAGTGGTAGTTTTCAAGTTTAACAGCTACATTTTATCTTTAATGTAGTAGAGATTGGCAATTCCTGATCTGAAATCGTCCAAATGATTCTAGTGAAGGTGTATAGATTTTAAAAACACAGTGGAGCACTTCCTGTATGACATCGCAAGGTGGAACAGAATGTTTTCTGTTTGAGAGAAGAATCCAGCCTTAACATGCCGGATTTGTGTGTTAAACATGTGTGAATGAAACAAAATACAACTCCAGGTATGTTTATGATGAGGAAACATTATAACATAGATCATAAAATACTGTAATAAGGGCTCTTTAAAAAGTTCTTTACCTCTGAACCTCCACAAACACCTTGCTTGAAATTTCCAGTGACTGTGATGTTTTTAAGCCCATAAAAAAACCTCTCTGGTTTTAAGCATTTTTGCCATTACATTTGTGATTACATTAACAATTCCACATTTGTCGTTGTCTAGTTTAATTGTTTTTCTATGGTAATTCCCTGTGCTGTCAGAGGGAAACACTGAGCACTGAGGCTGTCTGTATTTATTTATTTATTTATTTTTACAGATTATTATAGATTCCAAATCATTAAGTTCCAAAGCAAAAGGTACAAGACCATGTTTAAAGGCTAAATACAACTCAATAAATGCATATTTGTTCTTTAAAGAGGGAGTATTGGCAAAATGTGTTGATTGAGTTTATGTGAGTATTTTACCGATCTCTCCTGGACCCTATTTGAACCCTCCTTACAGTCTGCTGTAAGATTCTGTGCAATACTCAGCCCACAAGCCGTGTTAATGTTAATATGTTTTCAGTGAATATAACATTTTCAAACAATAAAAGGTAACATGGTGAGTCAGATGGGAACATCTAATTTCAAGCAAGGGTCCAAGTCTACTCCTATGGAAAGGCAGACTTTGATCAAGTAGGAAGTCCGAAACAGTGTGGAAAAGGAAAGACAAGGACACCTATAGGAGCAGCAGGAGCTTGGACAAAGAAAAAAAAGCCATCTCATGGGCCAAACTATGGCAAAATGGAGCCACTTTGAATTTCCTTCATGCTCAGAGCAGGCGCTTCACCAACACCAAGAAGATTTTTTTATGCATGCTGTATGGGCCAACACATTCTATCTGGCTACAAGACCGCGCTTAGTCAAAGTATGATCAGGTGGCATCATGATAAGGAATTAATGATGCCGGTGGACATCTTGGGCAAGAAGTTGTGAGGAGGCAGGAGAAAAGAAAACAAAAAATCAGCAGCTAGTTAAAAAGTGCTGGGAAAGGGGTGGACAACTTGGCCATTTCCAGTTGAGATATGCTGTCGAGAATTTCCAGCCAAGACGGCGTGGAGCCTGATGTTGGGATAGGAGGGCAAAGGAGAAAGGCTGCTGGGGAAGCAGAGGAGAGAGCCTCCTATTGGCTCTGCCACAAGAGGGAGCTCTAGCTTAAAGTTTTTTAAGATAACAACATAAACATCTTTGGAGTTGAATAATGGCACCACTTTCTGAAAGTATTTAGATTTTTTTTTTTATTCATACTGACTTCATCAAATGTTATAACAAAATCAAAAACCAAATCAAACTAAAAATAAACAAACTAAACAAAATCAAAAGGCAATTCAAAACAAAAAGAAAGAGCACCAGTAGCAGACATGGCAACCACGCAGCACACAGGACGCCATATAGATGATGATTTGTTTATTTTAAGCACTGGTCTTGGAAAATGTTTTATACTTGTCCAAGAAAGGATAAAATACAATAAAATAATAATAATAATGCATGAATACATTACACTACATTCTGAATTTATAAAAAATGAAACCAGAAATAAAATCAATAGCCCTTGTGCTCGAACATGGTGTTCGTTATAGACAAACTGACTAGCACAGAAGTCCGACAACAAAACACCGCTCAGGCTGTTCTTCCCGATCACCCCTCTCCAGGTGTCACTTATTTCCCACGTGGGCGCTGAAGTCCCTCAGGTGAACAGTCCCTAGTCGGTGCACTGCGTAGTACCCCTCCCAGGGACTCCAAAAAAGCCAGGTACTCTGCACTGCTGTTGTGCCCGTAGGCCAACACAACAGTGAGAGACGCCACCCTCTCGTTCACCGGGGTGAACTCCAACGTGTTGCAGCTGAGCTGCCGGGCATTAAGCAAGCCCATGCCAGCTCGCCACCTCTTGGCGTACGGTCCTGGTAATCCAATCCCTCAGGACCCGTTTGCCTTGAGTGACCCTACCAGTGGCACGAAGCCCCCGACAACATAGCTCCTAGGATCATTGGATTGCTCAAACTCCTCCATCATGTTAAGGTGGCGGTTCAAGGAGGGGAGTTTGGACTTTGAATAATGAATAAAGTAAACTGCCATATAGCCCTGATGAAGTCTAGTGACAAGACCACAGACATGGACCCTGAGAACTGCACTGCAGTGCTCACTGCTCCTGATGAAATGCCTCAGTGGTACTGAAGGATGGGTCAAAGGCAGAGGACAAAAGAAAGTGTTCCCCTACCTAAACCAACATATTTTATTATAATTTATAAGTAGGAAGTTAGTCTGTTTCTTTTAGCCTTATAAATCATAATTCTAACTGAACACTTTGTAAATATGTAGTTTTCAAGTTTAAAGTAAGTCTTAATAAGGAATTGTTAAGAATTAAACATTACAACATTACAGTTGTTACTAGTGTATTTGCCATGAACAGGTTTATATCTGGGGATATAGAAGGATGTAAAAAAAGAGCACAATCCAGTTACTGGGCGTTCACATCAAGGAAGAAGGCAATGTTCTCGGAAGAGGAGTTTTATTATGATGTACATGACATATACTACAGAAAATACATCATTTCTGAGGAATGCTGCTCCACTCCTCAGGCTTATAAGGCTCACCTCAGCGAGGTCAGAAACAGAAGCGAGCAAACCCACACAGACAGGACAGCTCTGCAAAAAAAAAAAAACAACAACTTTTTTTAACCATTAGATATTCTGTCAAACTACAATGGTTTTTCCTCCTCATGGGGCTCTGTCCCATCCTGTTTTTGAGGATGATCCCGTAGGTCTGTTGTGCAGCTCCTGTGGCAGTGGACACTCAGAGACACTGTTCTGTCTGTCTGACCAGCAGCCTGTCTGTGTGGTGTGTCGAGACTCTAAAGCTCATGAAGACCACCAGTTTAAGCCTGCTGTAGAAGCAGCACAGGATCTCAGGCAGGAGCTGGACCAGTCCCTACGGCCTCTGAAGGAACACTTGGAGAAGGCTAAAGACACTCAACAGATGCTTTTGGTCCTTGCAGATTGTGTTAAAAAACAGTCTCATCAAACAAAGAAACAGATTCAGGATCAATTCAACAAGCTGCACCAGTTTCTGGAGGACGAAGAGGATGCCCGGCTGAAAGCTCTGAGGGAGGAGGAGCAGCAGAAGATTCAGAAGATGAAGGACAAGATGGAGGCTGTGAGCAGAGAGATAGAAGCTCTGTCAGAAACCATCAAAGACACAGAGGAGCAGATGAGAGAAGCAGACATCTCCTTCCTGCTCAAATACAAGGCTGTAGTGGAAAAAGTGCAGCACTGCCCCCTGCTGGAAGAACCACAGGTGGGCCCACGAGTCTTGATAGACCAGGCCAAACATTTGGGCAACCTGGCCTTCAACATCTGGAGCAGCATGAGGATGATGGTGCACTACTCTCCTGTCATACTAGATCCAAACAGATCCACTAGTGAAATCGTTCTGTCAGACGATCTGACCAGTTTTACTACTGAGAAACAAAGATGTCCAAATGGAGCAGGGACAGAGATGGACTGGGCATTGGTGTTTGGCTCTGAGGGCTTTGACTGTGGTTCTCGGAGCTGGGGCGTGGAGGTGGGAAACAGTGGAGAGTGGGCTCTGGGAGTTGTGACTGATTCTTTCGAAAAGGGGGTCGAGGAGGTTGTGGAGGGCTGGAGCGTGGCTTTCTCAGATGATGAATATGCAGCTGTTCTGAGTGAAGAACAGCTTACATCTCTCCAGCTCCAGTCCAACCCTGTAAGGATCCGAGTTTGTCTGGACTGTGACAATCATGAAGTGAGCTTCTATGACGATGACACCAACACTCACATTCACTCTTTCACACACATCAGTCCCAACAAACTCTTCCCATATTTTGGCACCACAAACAAATACAAAATCAGGATTCAGCATGAAGATGAAACTTTGGTCTGACTCCACAGTCCTCAAGTCCTCGAGATGAACATATGCTGTTAAGTTTATACATGTGTTTAATATGAACACCTTGCAGACTGAGTAGCTGAAAGGTTTCCTGTGTGTTTACGAATTATATTGATTATTAACAATATTCAACATGACCGAAATCTGTACCAAATACACATCAATATTTATCCAATGTATATTTGATGTATTCATCTGTGTATTAATTTTTAAATGGTGGAATAATACACATTTACAACTTTCTGTACTTCTTTTTAGACAGTTTCTCTTGTATATTCATTATAAACCATATAAATGTGTTACCAACAATGTGTGATCTTTGCTCTGCAAGCTATTGTAATTTCTTACACTATTTAACATGTAATAACAATTAAAAAAAAAATAAAAAGATGATGAAGATGTATATCTATTTGCCTATCAGTTATACATTTTTATACTTGCACTGCTGCCTCTCTCTGTGTCAGAGGAGCAGGATGGGCTTAGATCAAAAAGTATTGAAAAATGCAAAGTCCTTTGGTTAAATTTGGAAAAAAAATATTTTTTTATTTAAACTGACAAAGCTGTGGTAACAATTGATAAAATGGTTAAAAAACACATTGAATTACAAGCACATGTTATAAAGAGAGTACTTAAAATGTTTTGCTACAAAATTTTGATAGAGTGTTTCAAAAACAGTGAAGCTGGAGATAGTTAATTATAACATACATAATAAACAACTATGTTCAAATCAGGTTAATTTTTTTTTTTTTTTTTTTTTTTTTTTTTTTTAAGTTAGCTTATGATTCCAGACAACACTGAAAATGTAAATTCATCAAATAGCCTAGAAAAGCTGATTCACAAAACACAGTTAAAATCACCTCCTACCAAAATGATCAATTCAGCTTACTCTGCTATTAAAGCAATACACTAAAAGAACTTTGGGCAGTCTTCCCCCCCCCATGTCTGTGAATATTTTTTCATGATAGAAATATATTGCCTTACTGAAAAGAACTCCCCTCCTCCCATTTTGATATGTAGAGCTATATTGTTTGTCAGATTCTCTCCTCAGCTTCATGTTCTCCTTCTTGTGCTCTACACTTGAGGCTGGCAGATTTAGCTATTTCAAATGTTCACTTGCCTCTCAGAGATGCCGCCATGTTGCTCTGATTAGATATCGAATTGTATAATGGTTAAATTAGGAAACTGTATTAAATTGTATGGAGCAGTTAGTTTATGTTGTTGTCTATAACATGGCATCACATGTCCCAAAGTGCATAATATTGTAGTTAGACTGGTTTTATTAAAGTCTATCTTGTTAGTTATTTTTAATTGTTATACATTTTGAT